>NC_083631.1:8628614-8828614 GCF_963584025.1 Labrus mixtus | reverse complement strand
ATGCGTGTCGGCTGGTTGTGGAAACGCAGAGGGAATGATTAGTCAGATCATTAAAAATTCTCTCGCACTTCAGCTCCTGAGCATCTGTTTACATCACACAGGCCTCAGTGACTCGGACTGGAGGATCATTGCGAGGTGATCATGTAAAAGCTCAGCTCCATCAATCTGTAGAACATGCATTCAGTAGACATCTAGCAAAAACCTTAATTACGTCTTATACCGTGTCTTTCTCTTAACAGGTGTAGGACTGGCGAGCAGGTAGACGATGCACACGGTATAAGGTTTAATATTCAGGCTCTCCCCCCTGCATCCTCTCCCCCAAATCTGCAACAACATGCCCGAAAATGCGCTATTCCAAAATCCAACAAACAGACCGCAGGTAGACTCTGATCCTGATTCTGGTGTCAACCTGCTAATGGTGATGTGTCAAAAAGACCCTCCACGCTCAGTCGAGGCGTTTCCTCGGCGAAATTGCCATCCTGGTGTGTGACAAAATGATGGGGCTAAACGAGGCAGCATCACTCGCACCTCCCCCGGCCCTCTTTGTGCGGAGGACGATTTTTTTTTTTTTGGCATCAGTCATTACAACTGTGACACCGAGAACCATTTCAGCAAACGTCTTAAGGTGCCTGCCGCTTACCTTTTTCCCTGCAGACTGCGTCCTGCGCCCCGTTGCTTGGACTCTATCCTGTTGCTTTAGGCCCCGGGAACACGGCGGGGTTTGTGCTGGTGAGATGCCCCTAGCTGGTTACCGTGTGGTTGACGCATTCGGCTATGATGTGAGGGCATTTGTGTTGAAGCTCCAGGTGCGCTCTAGCGGCCGCTTACGAGAACTGCAGCGACGCGCGGGAGATTCTCCACATTGTGTCTGTGGGCGCTGGAGGAGCTGTCCACCAACACGGTGCTGAAGTGTGTCCGAACAACCCCGCACGGTTGATCAAGGTAAACAGACAGTGCTGTGTGCGTTTAGCCTGCATGTACTAAAAGTAAAGCATGGCGAAGACCTTTTACTGAAACGTTTTTCTTTTAGTGGGTGGGTGTTTGCGCTTACACGGAATGCGGACATTAAACATGAGCATGCTGAGCTGCGGCGGCGGCTGCTGCAGAGCGGAAACAAAATGAATGCTGAAGCAACTGCAAAACAAACAAAACCAAATCTACAGTTCATGGGACACGTTCATGATGCTAAACCGTACTGTCACTCAAAACGTGTTTCTGGAGTGCAGAATTATCAGTTAGCATGTAACTGATGGTGACAACGTAGATAATACGCCTATAAGGATAGAGCCCTCCCACTTAAACGCATCTGCACACATGCACGTACGTACACAGACGTGCACGCATGATTTATGCTTTTAGTAACAGTAAAAAGTCAGTCAGTCAGGGTGTCTCCCTGTATGCACACCAGGGGCGTGCTCAGACTATATTGGGTGGGGGCTGGCAACTGAGGCAGAGACTTATGCAGGGGTGGCCTGAAATTCACAATTAAGAGTAATTAAAATATTGCATGCAAACTCTTGCACACTGTCTAATTTGCAAAAATACATGAATTGGTCAGTTAGTATATTGCAAGTAAGACAGAGTGCATTACTTTTCTAATCACCCGTCTCATCAAATACATGTGCAAAGTACTCACAAAATAAATATCATACACTAAAATGTAAAGAAAACTACAGATCACAGTTAAAGATTTTAGGGTAGCAACTGGATTGGCTAATCAAATTTCAGGGGTGGGGGGGGGATGCAACCCCTCTGGACATGCCTCTATCACAGACATTCTTCTTGATCAAATCGAGTGTAAATCCATTTTCCAGACAAAGTGCCTACAGGTCAGAACTCAACCTGTTCTGTTATCTTCTACTCCTTTATTGGTGGTCATAAAATCAACGTCGAGGTAGAATAAGATGGAAACCAGATGCAACTTTTGGTCTAGCTTGGATCTGGACATATGGGTTGAATGACTGTCTCCGTGATAAGAGTGGGTCCTGAGAGGTTTAAGTTTCATTTGAGGTCAGATTCAATGATGTGCTGAGCTGCGTCGTGGCAACAAGAATTGTCTGAAATCTATCATCCATACATCGAGTATAGAAAAAGTGTGTGATTTCAATTAAAAGAAAAACTAATTCTCAGCAACAACAGTTGTAACTTAAAACATGGGTGTAGTAGAGGGGGGGACTGACTGCCCAGGGGCCCAGTGGAGGATGGGGACCTTATTTAGCCTGAAAATAACAAACATTTTTTATTTTATTTGTTTGCATCTAAGCCTAATTGTCATAAGACAACTGTCACCCTTGAGCTCCAGCATGAAACCAAAACAAACTGCTGTTTGGCCACACCTCCATAATAAAGCCCCCGCTCTCCTCCAGAGACAAAACTGTCCTGTGCTCGAGCTTCAATTACCTGTGTCCTGCATTGTTGTGTTAGCAGGATAATGTTAGCACGTAGCTTCACATTGTGTGCAAATTGACACAGAATGATCGTGATCTAAAAACACTTACGTGACATCCAAATAATCAGTGAGTATGTTCTTCTTCTTCTCTCTAGTTCTTGACTAAAACAGCTTTTATACACAAGGGGAGGAGCCGGCCGTCCCGTCCATGTAAACACGGCTCTGACAACAACACAGCCAGCGGGACTCGAGCTTCTCACTCATTGTAGACAGTCATGACTCAGAGACACATTTACACAGGATTGACTGGATTTATGATTTATTTATGTGGAACATGTTGAACTTTATTTTTTTAAAAACATTTCAAGTGTCAAAAAGATGCATTCAAAACAAAGTTAAATTCATTTTAACTGCGATAATTTTATAGGGTGTAACACAACGTTTTGGTAATTTAAAGTATAGACAAGAAACCAGAATTTTAGACTTCAATACAATACTAGTAAAAATCAAACAGTCTGATACGTGAGTCAATGCTAAGGCAACAAAAATAGAAGTTCCAGACACCCAATATTGGGTCATGTCTTGTTTTTTTAATTTCGGGGCATATCTTCTTTCTCTTGTTGTTTGAACTGACCTGCACCTACTGTACTCGATGTACTGTACTCTAACCAGCCCTCTTCATTCCTCTTCTACACGTCTATCTCATGAAAAAGATGTCGTTTAAAAAAAAAACAAGCTTTGGTACTTTTTCAAATCTTTTGATCATTAAAGTAGAAGAGATTGTATCATTTTGAAACAAGTGGTATGGAACATATTGACATCCTTATTTTAAAGCCTTTAATGGGTCATTAGAGTAACGGAGGTGTGGTTATAGCAGTATCGCAGGGTTGGCTAAGGCTGTGGTGGAGGCGCCCAGTGTGTTTCTTTACGGGGCCCAGAATTCCTGGAGACGAGGAAAGATTTCACTACACAGCTCCTTATGTTTGACTTTGTTAATGACACATGAACAGCATTTAGACTGAAGGAGGAACATCACTCAAAGAGGAAGTAAGCAACAAGTATGGACCTTTCAGACGTGGATGACCTCAAGCCTGATTACTTTGTAGACCGTCATGCAAAGGGAAACTTGTCCACAGTTGATGAAGTAATGTGAGGCATGGCTGCAGAGTGTAGATGTGAAAACGTCACGTCGGAATATTGCATGCGAGGAAATCGTCAGCTACATCTGCAGCTAGTTTGCCCGGAGAACAAGGGGTCCAAGATCAGGGCTTACATAACAGCATGAAGTCAGCAGCAACTAAACCAATGAGTCAGTGGATCACTGATGGACCGGTAACCTCTCATTAATGTTTCACTTGTGCATGCTGGGATTGGCCTCAGCTCCCTGTGACCCTGGAGGAGATTAAAGTGAAGAAAATAAATGAGTTGGCTGTTTGAAAGCAGCATCATGGCACTAAGGCTGTGCTTATCAGCAAAAAACGCGAGCCTCTCCATCCTCTGCTGTGATGTATGAGGCTTCGACAAGCGAAACAATGTCTGATTCTGATTGTTTAACGACTGACAATAAAAACACATTTAGTATTTTATTGAAATGAGCCCAGATTATTTCACAGTACTAACCACAGCCTCTCGCTCTTTCTGTTTCAGTATTTTAAAGGATGCACTGGTCAATGAGCACACTGCCCTTGCCTCCATATGTCGAGCTGGGGGTGCACTCACTGAGCGGCCTCCTCTGGACTCTGCTTCTGCTTTTCCTTTGGCACTGCTACCGGATTGGCTCAGACCTGCCGATCCCAGGCCACGCACATGCTGGAAAGCTCAAGTCAGGCTGCAGGCGGTCCATGATGTCCCGTCGAGGTAGCTGTGCTGGGACCAAGTGTAGTGCACGATCCAAGCTGTCAAGGAGTGATCAAATTACTCCTTTTATTTCCATGGAAACGGAGGAGGACGAGGAGCAGGGACAGGGCTACCTCACGCCAGTGCTGAGTCATGCTTTGTTCCCAGCTCAGGCCTCTGCAGAGGCCAAGAAACTGTACGCAGCTCTGCAGGAGTACGCCAAGCGCTACAGTTGGGTGGGCATGGGCCGCATTCATAAAGGCCTCCGTGAGCAGGTATGCTCACTAAAACCTTAATCTGATTTCTATTTTTGGCAGGAGGTTATGTGTGTAAGAGCTGTTTAACTAAACTGATAGCTAGTTAACTAAGTTTTTACTTATTCGTTGAGGCTGGCTGGTGGGTTTTAAAAAGAACTAAACTACCTGCCCATGTGAAAAACACCTTACTTGGTCTGACATGTTTCTCCAGCTGATGAAGAAATCAGATTCAGAATTATCTGCTTTGTCATTTTTCTTACCTCAGATCAGACTGAATGATCACTCCACCATACAGAAGCCTCATCTCTTCTTCCTCCCCGATGTCCCAAGCGTTCCTTTCTTCCCCCGTGATGCTCATCGACATGACATCGAGGTCTTAGAAGCCAACTACTCGGCGATCTTGGCTGAATTTAAGGCGGTTTATCAACGCGGCATTGAACAAAAACAAGGCTGGACCGTTCTGGGACCAAAGGTACGCAAGGGAATTCTGTCAGGCAAAGTAAAGGGGTAGCGCGAGAAACACTTAAATGCCTGAATTAAATTAGAGCAACAATATTGAACTTTTCCTCCTCCAAAGATTATCTAAAAGTACGATAACTGTGAACAGGGAGAACGGCGTCCATCCTAAATCCACAGAGCTCCTGCTGCCCCTTCAAAGTCCTCCTCACTACTGCTGACAGTTTTTCACCTCAGGGGACCTCTTAAGGACTAAGAAGCTCCGTGAATAGTGTTTTATATTTAGCAGGATCTAGTCTTAACTTTAAGGAGAAATTCTTAAAAACACCATGACTAAGAATCTTCTCAGAATAGAGTCACTAGGAGCAGCTCTATGAATACGACCCCTAATGCATCAGTCTCACCTGGGTCGTATATTAACTGCAGCTCCTTGTCTCCTTCAGGGTCAGGCAGTGTTTCCTCTGTACAGCGCCGGCGTCTGCGTGGCAGGAAACTGCCGCTCCTGTCCCTGCACGTACCGCACACTTCTCTCTCTTCGGACATTCATAAGCAGCAACTCTTTGGGATCTGCTGGATTCTGGCTGCTGGGGCCCGGAGCGACGCTGGGGAGCTCGTACGGACCCACCAACACACGCCTGAGATGTCATCTTGGTGAGTAAAAAGACAACATTAACATACCTTGGAAGAAAGACTTGTCATTGCCTCTCAAAATACATTTGGCATGCCCTTTCTTTATCACATAATATACTGGTTTAAGTTTCAGTGCTCTCTGCTGAAGACACATGGATCTACTATATTTACACAACTGAATATATGGACACATGGTTGTATTACAGCACATATCACATAATAATATTGTACTTTAATAAACCGAAAATGGGAAATCAGTTATTACTGTAAATGCAAAATTCTGTGGGTCATGTTTGAGGCTCGATTACCCTTTAGCCCACTTGTGCGGCGCTCCCATCTGGCTTTAATCCTCTGTTTCAAACACACACAGGGATGAAGTCCATGCTCTTCTTAGATGAGTGTTTTTGTGCCAAACTGTTCAAACACACATCTTGTTTGTAGGTCTGCAGACTCCACCCTCGTGTGAGCTGGTGGTGGGAGGAGAGCCTCAGTGCTGGTCAGAGGGACACTGCCTCCTGGTCGATGACTCCTTCCTTCACACCGTCTCCCACAAGGGTTGGTGAATCATGACATTTCATCTTGTCATACTAATTTCATTGTAATGTGTGACCATTTATCACATTTTTAGTGGTTGGGCAATTAGTGGATATATTCCCTTTTGAATTTTCATTTTCAACAATGTGGCTGTGGCTCAGTTGGTGGAGTCGGCCGTCTCTCAATCGGAAGGTCGGGGGTTCGATCCCCAGCTCCTGCAGCAACATGTTCGATGTGTCCTCTGGCAAGACACTTAACCCCGAATTGCTCCCGCTGCTTCAACATGCGGTGTGAAAGCGCTTTGAAGAGTCAGAAGACTAGAAAAGCGCAATACAAGCTCGAGTCCATTTACCATTAAAAAAATAAAAATATAAGATTGTATGCATCATTTCTGGGTGCAAAGCCGTAGAAAGTTTTGGACTCTTTACCAAAAAGATGCTATATTTACTTCTCAATGTCATTGTTTTGAATATATTTTCTAGAGAATTGTTCCACACAGTATGATCTAAATTCTTGACATATTTTGTTTGACTTATAATTGCACCTTTTTTTCCCCTCAGGGCCGTCAGATGCTGGACCTCGGGTCATTTTCAGCGTAGACCTCTGGCATCCAAACGTGGCCGCAGCAGAGAGACAAGCTTTGGACTTCATGTTCAGCCCTGACTGCTGAATTTGCTCCTGAGTATCTCAAACACAACACGTAGGGGTGCCTTACTCTCGCCCTGCTCGTTGTGGGTCATGCATCTTATTCCAGTCGATGAATCACTGTGTGAATCTGACCTAAGAATTACCCAAAGCCATTAGCCCCGCCCTCGAGGTGTGACTGGATTTTTGGCCTGCACCAGGAAGTGCCACACAAGTAAAGATGCCATAGACCAGTGGTACTCAGCCTTGTTAGACAAGAGCCACATTGACCAAAAAATATTTCTGCAAGAGCCACAATCAAAAAACCTCTTTCTTTCCTAAAATATGTGAGGGGAAACACAGTGACATGACTTGCAAAGAATAATTTCTGCTGACAATGTTTCCTTTTTTTAAACAATTACTTTGGATTTTTTTCTCCAAGTACAACCTAAAAGAGCCACAACTAGTCCCAAATTAGCCACATGTGGCTCGAGAGCCTTGGGTTGAGTATCACTGCTGCAGACAATACTAATTTGGCTTGAAACAACAAACTGACATCATTTGAAAGCACACAAATATCAAGAGAAGCAGATCTGGTGTTGTAAATCTTATCTTCACATCATATACTCTGCTAGTGAATGCTCTCTGCATGTTGAACCTCCTCGTCCTGATTACTGGACTTGCATGTGCTCTTAAGCTTCAGGAAGTCGTGGACAAAGTCTCAGCGGGTTGTTTTATTTTGAAAGGTATATAGATTACCTTCAGCTTAACCAAAAAAACTGTGAAAAAATTTAAAAATCATATTCATGATGATTTCATTTATTTATTTTTGTTGTTAAATGGATGCCGAACTTTTATAAACCTTTGCACACTGTGGTGATTCATTCTCTTTGTATTCGTATCCTGTATGTACTGTATAACTTTACGTTTGTATCTATAAATAAAAATTAAATATGTGAACATGTTTGTCTTTAATTGTATTAGCAGTGGTTTTACAGCATTTTCTGTATTTTACGCAATTGGCAACCTCTGTTGTTGACAAAAAAGAATCCAATAAAGAAGTGCAAAAAAAGTGCAGTTCCTTGAGTTTCCACTGGAGGCAAAAGCCAAGGAAGTCCCATACACACCCGTAATAAAACCCCATTTTTACATCAGAAATAAACATGTTTACAGACTGCCACAAAAAACATTTTTTGTCCGAGTAGTTCATGTCTTTATCGGCACACACTGTAGGAGTTTACACACTGTACGAGGATGACATGACACGTTTTGATTTTATGAAGGAAGGAGTTATGCATATTTAGAGGTGTGACTGATATGACTGCAAGGGCACCTTGTAGCCGTTTGTTGGGAGGCTTAAGGCCCGCCTCAGCTCCACCTCTATGCCCGTTACTGGGTTGACCCAAAATTCGATTGAGATGGTTCTTCCAACATGGAAACCGCCATTGGTGGGCTTCAAATTTAATTTTGGACTTTTGCATTTGCTGTTGTAGGAACATTGTTTCTGACGTTGCTGCACGTATTTCCTGATGTAAGTCATTTCGGCTGTTGCAGGTCGGATACCCTTGCAGGCCACCGTAGCGCTGGTGGTAAAAGGTTAGAAAAAAATCAATGTGATCATGTTGTTATTTATGGAGCTAAAAAAATGGCCAGTATCATTGTTTGTGGGAGGAGGGAGTTTGTAACCTTCAAAACCTTATAACAGTAAGTCACTTAATAATATGAACTGAACATGATTTTAAAACTCTTCCTGATTCATTAAGCTCCTGTGGTGATTTCTGGTTACTTTTGTCCGTCAGCTGATGAGAATTACAGCAGTGATTCCGTCTTATCCTCCATCTGTTCATCGGAGGGTCCCATGACAAGGATTACAGAGACTGAACTAATCCAGCCCAGGGAGACAGATTATTCCTCAGATTGTTAATATGTTGTATGTATGTATGTAGCTGCATGATGTATGATTCGTTCTACACTTGATGTTTCATCCATGAGCTCTGCTTGTGAATTGTACAATGACCTATGGCTTTGCATCCAATTCCACAAATAATTCGACAACACAAATCTCCAGTATTACTGTCGTGGGTGAGCATTAATAGATTAGAGTCAACTGTTCAATTTTTCTCCATGTCATCACAAGGAAGAAAATTGCACCTGTTATATTCCACTGCAAAAGAATAATAATATTGCATTAGACTTTTGTAGCGTTTTTCTGAATAGTCAAATACGCTTTACAAAGAACAACAACAAAACATAACAAAGAAGAAAGAATCTGAGAGAAGGAGGATGAGAACAGAGTCTGTTAGTGGTTCGGTGAGTTTTTAGGGATTTCATTGAAGGTAATGAGTAAGAGGGAGTCTCTGATGGTTTTTGGGAGTGAGTTCCAGAGAGTGGGAGCTGCAATGGAGAAGGCCCTGCCCCCCCCCAGGACCGATGATTGGTCCTGCGGGGGGGGGGGGGGGGGGGGGGGGGCAGGAGGTTTGTGTCAGCAGACCTGAGAGTGCGGGTGGGAGTGTGCCGGTGGAGGAGCTCAGACAGGTAAGGTTATATAGCCAGGTTATAGAGTGCTTTAAAGGTGATAAGTTTGAAGTGGATACGCTGGGGGATGGGGAGCCATTGGAGGTTATGAAGGACGGAAGAGATGATGTGGTCACGGGTGCGGGAGTTTGCGAGAAGGCGAGCAGTGGAGTTCTGTATATATTGTAGTTTCCTGAGTGTTTTGGACGATGAACCGTAGATGAGACTGTTGCAGTAGTCCAAGAGAAGTCATTTTATGTTTTTATTCTGTGCATCAATAAAAACAGTCTCAGCTTCGGTTCAGGGAGCTATCATCTTTGTTCGGTTGGAGAGTTGCATATCCTGGAAAGTCTCATTCACGTGTTTCCCCGACGCTCTTGACTTTAGGTTAGAGCCTCTCCGATTATTATGAACAGCACATAGAAATAGCTCATTGTCTCATTCTGCAATCTCCATGTTGGCTTTTTATTATGCAACAGCTTTATCAACAGAGGGATTACATTCACTAAGAGACAGACGTCAAATGAACAGAGTGGTTAAAATATAAATCTGATTGTTATTGTTTGCAATCAAATTTTTAGACGTATCACTCATATTTGATGAGAATTGGATTAAGCCCTAAGCAGACATAGATCATTACATTTTATTTAACTCAGCGATCTAATTTATTCATCTTATTATCTCGGGATAAGATCACTGGTTTCCCCATGGGAGACAGTAGCTCAGTCTGTAGGGACTTGGGTCTGGAACCGGTTCAAGTCCCGGTGTGGACCAAATATGGAAATTGTTCTGGTTGCTGGAGAGGGGCCAGTTCACTTCCTGAGCACTGCAGAGGTGTCCTTGAGCAAGGCACCGAACCCCCCCACCAGCTCAGGAGCGCTCACTGTGGGATTCCCCCTCACTCTGACATCTCTCGATCAGTGAATGTCCATAGGATCCTGTTTGTGCATGCGTGTGTGTTTCAGCCTCTGTGTGTGTAGCATGTTCAACAATTTCCTCTCGCAGGGTTAATAAAGTATATCTTCTTCTTCATAACGAAGACATTCAGCTGCTTTCTCAAGTTCTCAAGAATCAAACTTGTTAGAACAGGAAAACCAGCGTTGTTATCTGGATGTAACGAGATTAATTAGTTGAAATCTTCAGAAAATGGCTGAATTTTAACATGAAGACCAGCGTTCTTATCCAGAGAAAATTATCTAAATGAGTGGCGAGCTCGAGAAACAACTGAAACTCCCTCGTAATCTCAGGAAAACGGGTAAAGATAAAATGTGGGGATACTTGTCCGCCAGGGCCTCTGTATTAATCTGCTTGATCTATATGGTATTTTATTAATCTAAGTATAGTTAAGCTGTATTTGATAAGGCATGCCTTTTACAGTATGCACAGTCCAATGATTGTACTCCAAAACAGATCAGATTTAGATTTGAGACAATCCCATCAAAGGAATCTAAATGAAAATGCATTTTCCAATACACTCAAGTTATAATTCAGTGCATGCTGTCTGGTCGAAGTGCACACTGCATGCTTGAACAAAGTGTTAATTCGTTTTGGTTGGACATGTTGTGCTTCACATAATCATCCGAGATCATCCTCTTTGGGAGTCATGATATTAATGCTAAACTGGAGAGCCGTCCTGTCTGCTGCTCATGAACAGATTGTTGAATAGACGGGCAGAAGAATGGATGATCCAGCCTGCGTTTTTTTAAGGAGCTGCTTATATTTTCAGAGCTGTATTATTTAGAATAAAATGTATTCAAGTACATTAGCACAGTATCTGTTACGACTTAACTCTATTATAACAAAGTAAGTGCTTTGCTTCCATGCACTTCCTACAATCCTACAATTTATTTAGGAGACGCTTTTATCTAAAGCGGTGTACATCGGAGAGTAAGAACAACACAAGCGAGGATCTAGATAGGAGGAGACGACGACAGGAAGTGCAAACAAACAGCTTTAAGTCTGATTGGACACACAGGCAGTGACCAGAGGCAGAGCAAAACATCGACAGCTGTTCTTGAGAGTTGTAATCAGCATCAAAATCATCCTAAATATCACCATCATCATTAAGGTCGTAGGTGTTCATAAAGAGCTCTGGTCACCATCGTGTTTTATGTAACATTTATTATAAACTCTTGAAAGTTTATTTTTGTGCAAAACGCTTTTTTCTTAATTTTGCTTTTAGTGATGGCTGAGAAGATTTTTTGTCCCTTATATATTTTTATCAACCTTGACCAAGACGCCTTGTTGACTGTCACACTCTGGCATTAACCGTTTGAATGGATATATAGTCTAAAAGCAAAAAAAGACAAGGCTAACTTCAGATATTTATTAGCTCTTCAGTTGATGACGATTGACAAAGATGTGAACACTCCGAGAGACTAAAGGTAAAGTTACAGACATCAAACCTTATTTAATTTTCTGAACAGAAATACACAAAAACTTGGATCATACAGATGTGGCTGTCCAGAGCCAAACCCTCAAAACAGACTTAAAGTTTTAAAAAACAAAAAACACATTTCCATTTTCAGGCTGATGCTACCTAAATAACAGTAAATAAACATACAATTACCACCGGTTATTAAGGTGTCATCAGCATACAGTTCAATACAAAATGCATTCTCTCCTGTCTCAGTCACCCGCTTTGATTTGTCGTCCTCATTTCTGCGACATCATTTTCACAAACTCTGTGAAGAGAACGGAGAGGATGCTGATTAGTTCTTGTTTAAGGAAAACTGAGAAAAATATGTTTTGGAAGCTCAACACTTTGTCCTTCGGCACTGATGTTAAGTTGAAAGTATTGTATCTCTACCAGGCAAATCTTTGATAAAATAACGAATTACATTTTGTGTGTTTGAAAAAAATGCAAAAATCAAAAGAAATGTGACTTACAATGATGTCAAGATACAAAAAGAAGCACAATTAAAAGAAACCAAGAAAAGATTCTCAGTGACAACACATGCACGCTGCTGTGAAGTGGTTGGAGATTATTGTCTTTGTCCAAGAGAAACAAGAGTGCAAAAGGGAATTTGTGCAAAAGGATTCCACGTTTTTGGAGCATAAAAGCTAAAAGCAGATTTTCCGAGTTCAGACTAAACCTGCGTGAGTTGAAGCGACGAGATAGAAGAATTTGGTAGGGTCATAACCGCACTCGTCATGACAGCATAAGCATAGGTGGAGTGCTGTGAGCCACACAAATGAGCTGACTACAATACAAAGGGCCCTGTTCACTTCTTTAAGTTTTATTTTACACATTTGAGCTGTAACCACCTATTCTAACCTTCTCCAACTCAACTTTTAGACTTCAGTTCTGAATATGAGGCTCTTAAAAGACAACATAAGGTTGTTTTTTTGGGAGGGGGGGCTGTGTGTTTTTATGTATTTGTATCTTACCCTCAAAGTCAACGGTTCCATCTCCGTTGTTATCGGCTTCTCTGACCACTGCGTCGATTTCCTTTGTGCAGGTATGTTCTCCTAATAACTTCTTCATGGCATGCCTCAGCTCATCCGATGTGATGGACCCGTCACCGTCAATATCAAACTGTAGAAACATTACAAGGCTTTAGTGCACGGTGTTTTCATTTTAGTTCTGATGATACACCAGCTTTAACAGTAACAGGTAACATCCACCATGTGGTGCCAAAGACCAAAAACAAAGACTCTCTGCTGAGCTCACCTCTCTGAACGCCTCCTTGAGCTCCTTCAGCCCAATCATCCCCGCAGTTTCAGCGAGAAGCTTGGGCGTCATAAGTTCCACAAAGTCCTCAAAGTCCACCCGTCCCCCCACTGTGATGAAACAAGTGATATCAAACTGAAACCAGCTCTGACACCGCGTGACTGCCGTGGTTGATGCAATACAATAAAATGTGTGAGTGTCAGGCAGGCTTCATAAATGTGCATAAAGATGGTTAACAGTCAATAGTGGGACTTACTGTTCAAACAGTCAACTCTGCTTTATAACTTTAAAAACAACATGTGATCGTTCCCAGCTGCTTTCGGGATGGAAATAGGAAAATAAGCTGCGTATCTGGGGAATTTTTCTGAAACTGCTCTGTCTTTGCATTTTACTAATAAGTTATGAAACCAATGGTACAGCCAGAGAGAGAGAGAGAGAGGTTGTGCAAGTGCATAATGTGTTCTTATATTCTCTCATCTTATCTCTAAATTATGTTTTCATCCCGATGTTGTGCAATATGGGGAATGTGCAGTATATGTTGTTTTACACTGGTATGTGCTCTTCTGTCTACTTGTGGAGTTTTGTTTGTTTCTATTCGTTTTATTGATTCTATTGTGGAGGCAGCTATGCGTGTGCAGCACTTGGGAGTCAAATTTCCCCAAGGGGACAATAAAGTGTATGGTATCATATCGAATGCATGAAGTAAAAAATCCCCCAAAACCTGCAAAAACGGCCTCCCACAGTTCAGTGCTGGAGATAATGCACTGGTTAGAGGGCACCACTCACGATTCATGTTGATGTTTTGTCCCAGTTCTATGAGCTCCATTTCAGTCGGCATGTAACCCATCGTCCTCATCAGATTACCCAAGTCCTTACAGCTGATCAGACCGTCTTTGTCTTTATCGAACTCCACAAAAGCCGCACGTAACTCTAGATGGAACACAGACACGGGAGTTACACCTCTGGAAAAAGATAAATATGAGAGTCTATCTGAAAGCACAAAAACAAACGTTACCTTCGATCTCGTCAGGTGTGAGAGATCTTTTCTGCAAAACAATAACAACACATTCATAAATGACATATTAGTGCATTTATACTCAAACATCTGCAGTTTTTATTTTAACCTCATAGTAACATGTCTATTATTTTGCTCAGGCTTTAGAATCGTTGTACCTTACATGATTTAATTTAATTAAAAACATGTGGAAACTCCTTGAATGAACTGATTTGCACAAACACTTTTATTGTCAAGTATATTTACACATTCAGGAATTTGACCCTGTTTTTTGGTGCTGAACAATTAGCAAAGCAAAAATAGCAAGAATATGAATTTAAATGCAAAGATTAAAATAAGAAGCAATTACAAATTTACATAATAGAGTATAAAAATATAAAAACACAAAAGGTGCAATGAAGGAGTTGTGCAGTTGAGAGTGAAAAAATCTTACAGTGAAGATAAATCGACTCAGAGTGCAAGTCAACAGAAAATATGAAGTCCAGTGAGCGTTCATTTTTCATTTGATTTATTTATTTTGAACATATTTCAAAAGTAACAAAAATTTACATAAACAGTAAACAACAGAGGGTTCTTTCTGTTCGGTTCTGTTCTTTCCGGCTTCCGGTGTAAAGGATGAAGTGAAAAAAAACAAACGTATCCAGTCCTACCCCTTTTTTTCTTTTTAGCTTAAAGAGTTAGTCCAAGGCCAAGCTTTATAAAAATAAAGTCAAAGACAAAGAATAACAAATCTAACAACTGATATTGATTCAGTTTTTCTCATTGACTGTTCAATTATATATTTGTTAAATATGTTATTCTAGAAAATGTGTTTAAACTTTCTCAATGTTTTTATTTCATGTTATACTTAAGCGCCTTCACATCACTGTGATGCTCGCTGACTGTGGGGCTGAAAGGCTCCTGAATCAAGAGATTTCCTATTTAATAATGTGAAAAACATCTGGATACAAGAACATTTCTACTGCAGCTCTATTTGTCTGCAGGAGGGATCGAGGACTACGAGGTAAAACATCAACAGTTGGCTGTTTCTGATCAGCATACAAGTGGTAACTATTTCTCTACATTTGGTGATTTCCAGCCGCTGTGTTGATTTCTATCGTGTAAATATTTCTTCTTAAAAATCCTTGCATTGAACCTTATTTTTTTTATAATCTCCCAGCATCCTATCTGTTTGATCAACAATAATATACTAGACACTTTTTTCTTTCCTTTCCACCTTAACCTCTCCCACACAAGTGTGCCTGTCGACGCTTCAGAGACTCCACTACCAAACCGAGGTGAGCTGCTCCACTGGTGTGTTTTCTGCAGCGCACCTTGTATCAACTCAACATTACCCGACACACCGTGAGCACGCCGGCTTCCATTCATAATAATAGACAGTGCATTCATTTTCCATAATCATCAGCCCCGTTCCATGATAACATTTGAATGATTTAAAAAAATGACATGTGCAGAGTTCAACCTTCTAACAACACAGAAGTTTGCCCCCCGCCCTTCTACTCCAGTTAGGAGGTACTTTTTAAAATCGTTTTTGTCCCAATAACCGTAAATAACAACAAGAAGAATGACAATATTTTAAAATAGTACAGCAGTATACTGCACATACTTCACTTAAAGAAACTGAAATACTAAAGAAATATGTTCTGTGACTTACTTTTCTGCTCGGTCCTCCTCTCAGAAAGATGCAGGCTTGTTTTACACTCATGATGAAAGTCTTCGTCGAGCTCCTGGGCTGCTTGTGTTGGTGTTTTTCTTTGCTTGAATAAAAATGAAAGCACGCTGATTTAGATGTTCACGTACCAATCGGACTCTTTATTTCTGTGCGAGCTTGTGAGTGAGTAAACCCTGATCAGTGGGGATCTGTGGATGCCTGAGAGGCGGGATGAGGTCTCTTATGGATTATCTCTGCAGCTGTGGTCTGGGGAATAAAAATAGGCTTAATGCTGTGCATGTACACATTTTTCTGTACGCTCAAACATTACTAAAAATGTATTTATAAAGACTTTTCATAAAGAATCAATGATTTAAAAATAGTTAGAATTGATGAGAGCGCTGACTTTTCTACTAAGATTAAAATAGAAATGTTATCTCATCTCGTTTATTTCAGGTCCTTTCATTTGGAGAAAGGAAACCTCATCTGTTTGCTTATTGTCTACAGTTTGTGGGATCCTTTCAGCCGTTCATTGCTGCTGGTTCTCTAAATGACGGCCTGGATAAAGCTTTCTGTCTGATCAGTAAATGAAACAAAACCCAATACAACAGATGGGAAAGACTATTTCTGTTCCACTGTTAAACACTGGATTATACATTCACAAGTTTACAAAGTGCTTTGATATACAGCAAAAAGCATACAAAAGAAAGCAAACTAAACCAAACACAGAAGAACAGAAACAACAGCAAGAATGTAGACAACGCAAAAATAACCAGCACAATAAAATACAATCCAACAGCAAAGAACCCAACAAACATATTTAACCCGACCATCGCAAGAACCATTATAAAAACCATTTCAAGAACCGTCATTATAAATCGCAATAATATGGTGAGCGTCAGCAGCTGTAGAGCAAGATTTAGAAATTGAGGACGCACCGAAAATGAAAGAGGTGAGAAGATAACAGACGAGACAAAAACTGTGTGCAGATATTACAAGAACTACACAAATAGCACAACCAACATGATGCAGCATTTAATCCACACCACAATGAGGAGTCCCAATCACCTCCCCTTGTTGAGAGAAAAAAACATTAAAGGCCAAACCACACTGACAAGCCGGTTTGAGCCCCTAAAGGAATCTTTCTCAGTCATCATTTGTCTTCAGTCTCATTTTGTAAAATAAATCGTGAGAGAATCGTATCGTGAGTTGAGTGAATCGTTACATCCTAATAAGAAACCATTATAAGAACCATCATAAGAAACCATGATAAGAACCCAGGCCAAACAAGAACCCAACAACACGAGCTGAGACCAAGAGGACCAAAGATTTAAAAAGATGTAAGAAAATAAAAGAGCTAAAAGTAAATAAAACTATATGACAGCTATAAAAATGTAAAAGCAATAAATGAAATAAAAACAAGTAAATAAATGATCAGAATAATAGTAATAATTATAAAAAATATGAATAGACAAAGTTTGTAAGATTAAAAAATAAACAAAGTGAGAACCATAAGAGCGGTTAAGGGAAATGAAACAGTAACATGAGAAAAAAGAATAAATAAAGAGACGGTACAAACATTAAAAGGGAATAAGAGGTGCATAACCGCAACAGAAGGAAATTGGCTAAAGCTTTAAAAGAATAATAAGAGATAAGACAACATTAAGAAGTAAAAGAAGATTAAAACTGTAAAGAGGATATGCTCACATAAAAGCAACTCTATAAAAGTACGTTTTAAGAAGAGATTTAAAAGAATTGACTGAATCTGCTTATCTCCTCGGTGAGAATCTACTGTAAAGAATATGAATCTTTATGCATTAGAAATCAGTTTGAATATGTGGCTTAAATAGAGTAGAACAGCTAGAAGTTTGTATATTTTGACATTCATACAAACGGGTTCAATAAGTGATGTTTGTATGAAGTTTATCACTCGTCAATAAATGAATGCAGCACTTAGAAGTCTTGTTTACTCTGTTTTCATACAGAAAATACGTCACCAACATATTACATAACCTCGTACGTATGCATCGGCAGAATTAAAGGTTCTGTGCATTTTAAGAAGATTCTCGGTCGGCATGCAACGCTGACATTTTAATCTGAGTTACAGGCTGCGTTGCATGAGAGGCCCATGTATGTACAATAATAAAGAGCACACGAGCATTTGATTTGACAATCCGTGAATTTATTCTGTGTGAATGAATGTAAACAGGATGTAGATTACAGGACATCCCATGATAATGCAATGAAATAACATTTTCTATCTTTTTACATAACATCCTGTGCACACACGTACCGCACATACAGCCAGGTCGAGTTCACCGTGTAAAGTGGAAATGTTACTGAGAGATGCATTTCACCTGAATTACCCTCGCTAATTCTCTAATGCTTCAGACACACACAGAGACAGACGCTGTATTGAATCGGTTACAGTTTTATGGTGACGCTTAACAGGGGTATCGTAAGAGTTGCAGTATGGGGATGGAATAAAAGATTTATTTATATTGATGTAATGCATTGCAAGAGTCCTGCAACATAAAACCTTTTGAGACCTTACATTTTGAGAGGGGTTTTTCAGGAGGTGATTTCTTGGCGGGGTTACACGGTGGTTGTTGCCAAACTGTGAGAAGGTTCCTGCTGCAGATCAAAGATAGGTTATTTAGCAATTTATAGATTTATAGCAATCAAATGCAATAATTGCCTATAAAAAACAGTCAATTCATAGTGAGTATTGATGACACTGTACTGTCATCATTTCATGCTCTGGTGCAGCTGTTGTTCTTAAAAAGGGGCTGGTCTGATGCAAAGGCCTGAAGTGTTTTTTTTAATTTGTATCTAAGTTTAACACTGATCAGCCCCCCCATCCTTACAAAATGCAAATGCAAATCAGAGGATCTACTTCTATCGTCTCTCTCTGACTGACTGTCCACTTTGTGTCTTAGAAGCTGCTGAGTTGACATCTTTAGTCTGAAGACGATGGACAAACTGTCTGTCCTGCTGACGGTGATCTGTCTGCCCTGTAAGTTGCGTCTTGCCGAAGCTCTGATACGATGTGCATACATTTAATGTTTTGGCTTTATTCCTCCATTCTCCTTTTTGTTCCTCTGCAGGTTTTAACAGTCAGGCTCTGGAGTCCATTACCTCCACTTCAGTGTTGAAAAAGCCTCAGGAAAGCCTCAGTCTTTCCTGCCGGGGATCAGGTTTCGATTTTAGTCAGTATCAATCAACTTTATCAATCAACTTTTATTTGTATAGCGTCAACTCATAACAAGTGTTATCTCGAGACACTTTACAAGAAGCAGGTAAAATACCTTACTCATTGTCTGTTAACATTACAAAAGAGCAGGTAAAAGACCTTACTTATTGCTATGTTACAAAGATCCGGCCTATCCATCATGAGCACTTATGGGATGCACTGGATCAGACAGCCTGCAGGGAAAGCTCTTGAATGGATGGGGCTTATTTACTATGATGCAAGTAAAACAAGTTTATTTTTTTGTTATAAAACCACTAGAGTGCTGTCAGTGTCAGTTATTTAAGGTTGACATTCAGATCTTCTGTTCTCATTGATCTAAATTCATTTAGGCAAAGCACTCTGATGAAGTTTTTGCATTTAGTCAAACAGGTTTCAGTTCCTCTGCAGCTGGTTTCCACTAAAGGCTGTGGGAGTTTCTCTAAATGTCTTTGTGCTCAAACATCTGCGAACACTGAAACAAAACTGTCAGAATCCAGAGTGTCAATGCAAATCTGCAGCGTTAGGCTTTCTACACGACCACAGCTGCACTCACTGGACAACGAGTAGAAACAGGAGGAACACAAAAGCTTAAAAAATGTTCTGCTTCTATAACACAAAACGTTAAAATCGCTCATAGGTTGTAACTTATTCATAAGTTACACACGTTGATATTTATCACGATATCAACCATGACTATGCTGCTAACGGTTCATGAATAAAGTTCATATCAATTCAGCTGGCAGTTAAACAGTTAGCAAGACATGGAAAGTATTTTTCTGAAAATACAATTTTCTTGATTTGAAAAAACAACAACAAAGAAACTCAGCATGACTCCATGATTGTGTTGAGATAAATAAATTGCACCCAAAAGCATGTTTAACACAAAAAAAAGAAAAACATTCACACCAATTGCAGGCATAGTGTAAGAGCTAAAAGTGGGGGTCTCTTGTACTACCACTTACTGTACTGCTTTATGTTGACTGTGGGTGTCACTGTAAGACTTCTGCTCAGGTATGCATATTAGAAAGACTCTAAGTCAGGTGTGTGATCCAGGAAGGTTTCTGAACGTGAGGTTTGCTGTTACTGTGAGTTTGGGGAAGTTTGTTTGGCTCAGTGATGGACTTTAATTCACATTGTTGCATGTTTGGATCAATGAACTGTTCTAACCACAACCCGGTGTGGCTGTCAGTCATTTGTAAAGGTTGAGTGCAAACTAAGGAAAAGCGTGTCAGTCAGGTCACTCCTTGATCAAGCATCTCAACAACTCAGTACTAGACTGACCTCCTTTACACACAGCATTAAGTTCAAACTATATAAAATGGAAAATATTGACTTCAAAACTTCAAACCTACATCACTAATCTGTTTTACAAAACAGTGAAATAACATAATCTTCTTCTGGTGGGTTTTATGGCAGTTATGAAATTGTTAAGTGCTGCATTACCGCCATCTACTGGACAGAGTGAGTGCTTCCTTTTAATGTCCATTCTATAACTCGGACACAACTGAGTTTGCACAAGTCCTTCCCTCAGTGTGAAATCAAGTTTGTCTCCTTCTTCCGGAAAACTTTTGGCACTATCCGGCACCATCTTAATACGTTCTGACTTACAACAGCGATACCCGCAGCACAATTTAACCTGACAACAAAAATCATTGAAATACAAAACTTCTCATGAAAAGAGAGCAGTATCAGAAAAAATAGTTCAAATGTTGGTGTTTGTGTAAAGAAAGTGACTTGTTTCTCAGATTTTCTCTGAGGTGGAGTCAATGTAAATCTCTGATGTGTTCCTCCTCTACTTATGTGAGAGCAGAGAGGACGACAGAGAACAGTGGACACACAGTTGAACATGATGGACTATAGGACAGGACTGCTGCTTTTTACTGTCTGCTGGGCAGGTGATGATCATCACTCATCTTTACTCTAAAAAGTGTTCTGAAAGTGTCACATCTGATGGTTTTCTTTTCTGTCTCTTCAGGTGTTGATGGTCAGACTCTGACACAATCTGAACCAGTGGTTAAAAGGCCTGGAGAATCCCACAGACTGACCTGTTCAGCCTCTGGGTTCACATTCAGCAGCTACTGGATGGCTTGGGTCAGACAGGCTCCTGGAAAAGGACTGGAGTGGATTGCTTATATTTACCCATCCAGTTCTTATATCTATTACTCCTCGTCAGTCCAGGGCAGATTCACCATCTCCAGAGATGACTCCAGCAGTAAACTCTATCTTCAGATGAACAGTCTGCAGACTGCAGACACTGCAGTGTATTACTGTGCCAGAGACCCACAGTGAGAGACAAGAGCAGGAGAGTCGTACAAAAACTACTTCCTCTATTTACCACCATCACGGGGAACATTCATATTTATCAGCATTGATACTGTTATCTACTGGAAGAGATGAAAATTCAGTTTCCACCTACATAATTAAACCTTGGTAGTAATGTTTGCAGACTTTGCAAAACACTACTTCTGTTTTTATTCAATGCAGCTGATTAAATTCTTTGTATCTGTTTGGAGAAACTGTGTCTACATTTGTATTGAACTCCAAGCATACAGTAGAGATCAACACGTGGTCGAAACATGTAAAGATTTAAAATATTCCACATGATATGAAGATAGTACACCAACAATATTAATGAGTAATTATATATAATCACATCCACACAATATGAATTAACATAAGAAGAGCAGAAAAGATCTTTCTAATAGCATTTCCTTCTCACCTATTTATTGATTGTTGCTGCTCTCTTTGATAAGATTAATCCTAAAATGAATGAAACCAGTTATTAGTAAACACTTTTAACCAATCTGATCCTAGAGTATGATCACATATATTATATCTGTTATCATATGTAAAGAAAGAGATGATTTCCAGTCATCTTTTCACTCTGCAGATATAAAAACAGTGAACAGACTCTTCTATTGGCTCCAGTCAGACCATCATTGATGCTTCATATGTTTGATTGTATGCAAACTCAGTGAGCTTCCTTGTTACTCAGCTATAAAAACTTCCCATCAGGCCGTCAGTGGAGTTCACAGCACGTCACTTTCAACATCAACCATGTTTTCTGTAGCTCTGCTGCTGCTGCTGGCAGCTGGATGTGAGTCTGTCTGCATCTGTCAAAGTCAACAGTTCTTCTTCTGCAGGTTAACTTGATCATTTCTTACTAAACATGTTCTCTTTTTAACAGGTGTGAAGTGTGAACAGTTGACACAGCCAGCCTCTGTGACTGTGCAGCCAGGTCAGCGTCTGACCATCACCTGTCAGGTCTCTTATTCTGTTAGCAGCTACTACACAGCCTGGATCAGACAGCCTGCAGGGAAAGGACTGGAGTGGATCGGTAGCGGAGTTGGATCCACCAGATACTACAAAGATTCACTGAAGAACCAGTTCAGTATCGACTTAGACTCTTCCAGAAACACAGCGACTCTGAACGGACTGAATATGCAGCCTGCAGACACTGCAGTGTATTACTGTGCCAGAGACCCACAGTGACACAACCCATCAGTAGAGCTGAACAAAAACTACTTCCTCTTTTTACCACCATCACAATATTTCATGTGATTCACAATCAACTATGAAAATTCTGAGTGTTGAACAAATACTTATCAAGTCATCAACTTCAATTGTTTTTTTTAAAAACACAGTTTCTCAATAAAAGGAAGTTTAAGTTTTAGCCCCCTCTTACTTCAGTGACATGGAAGACACATTCAAATTGTGAATGTAGACAAGAAATAATTAATATAAAATATATAGAGCAGCAGTTAAATCTACAGTATCTCTATGATACATCCTAGAAGTAATCATTCTGTAGTGAACTATTTTGATGTGCATGTGTGTAAATCTTACCATGAAAGACTTCTGACATGTGGTTAATAATATCCATCAAGCTTTGCTGTTTCTGTGCACCAAGTGTCATTAATGAAAAACACAGTTTCTCCCGTTGTGAACACTTGTTCCTTAAAGCCACCAGAGGAGGAGCTCTCACACAACAAATGATTTCAACTTCATTTGACTGTAACAGTAAAGAGAGAGAGAGAAACAGTCTTCAGGCTTTATTAGATCTTCTAATAAATGTGTCACTTAAATATTGTTTCAATCCCTATCTCTGATTAATTGAGAGTTTAAGAGTAATACTCAATTTTATCAGGATTTTGATTTATTTGAATGAACGTAGTCGACTGATTTAAATTCCTGTGTATGTAAATGAGTCTCCTCTTGTTGCCATATAAGAAAGTCCACTGGGTGTGTTAATGCATCAAGTTCTCACATCAGATCAGCTCCATCATCAGTCATGTTCTCTGCAGCTCTGATTCTGCTGCTGAGCGTTGGATCATGTAAGGATATTTTCAACTGTTTAGAAAGAACTCATAATCAAATGGATGATGGAGATAATGTTAATTTGTGTTTCTACAGGTGTGCACTGTATTGATCTCATCACACCAGGCTCAATGGTTGTGCAGCCTGGACAGTCTCTGACCCTCACCTGTCAGGTCTCTGGTTACTCTCTGACTGATAGCAGCTATGCAACAGGTTGGATCAGACAGCGTGAAGGGAAACCGATGGACTGGATCTGTCATAGGTGGGGTGGTGGAACCATTTACCAAAATAATGCTCTGAAGAACAAGTTCAGCTCCAGCAGAGACACGTCTGCTAGAACAGTGACTCTAACAGGGCAGAATATGCAGACTGCAGACACTGCAGTGTATTACTGTGCCAGAGAGACACAGTGACACAACCCATCAGTAGAGCTGAACAAAAACCCCTCAGAGACTGAACACCAGTAACATGAAGCCACCAGAGGAGGAGCCCTCACACCAATAATGATTAACACCAAGCACTGAACCAGGGGAACAGAGTCTTTTCCATTGCTGCCCCTCTCTCTCTGGATCTCTCTCCTCAAACACACCTGAGACTTTACTGACCTGCCACAATTCAAATCACCGATAGAAACATTATAAACACTGCTTTAAATTGCTAATGTTTCTTTTTGTACCATTGTTTAAAAGTGTTTTTCTTTAAATGTGACTCTGTAAATCAAATAAATCAAATGTATTATAATTATTATTATACATATTAAACACCAGTTCACTTTTACAGTAAGGAGAAAAACAGCTGTAAGACATTATGAATATACCTTTGTTTTCAAAAGAATAACTCACAATTATCAGGATCACATTCACATTAGTAACTGAACCAGAGGTCTTTAGCTTCCTCTATGGAGATCTTATTCAATCAAACTATAAGAAAATGAGATTTTAAAACCAATTTTGTTCTCTGATACCCTGAGCCCATGTGACAAAATCCACCATGAATGTTGAGAACAGAAGACACCATCAAAGAACATGATGGGGATTAACTACCTGTTAGATGTGAATATTTTTGGTATATGTGATCACAGATGTTACTGTATGTTCCCTCACTGTTAAAAAGAAGAGCTGTGTGTTATTCTGCTTTGTGTTATTACTGATTGGCTGCCTGAATTGAGATACCGAAAAAAATAAACTAACGATTAACAACTTAAAAGGACACTTGTGTTTAGAATTTAATTCCAAAAGTAAAGAAGTGATATCCAAATGAAATGACTTTCTTCTCTATCTGAGGAGGAGTCAATGCAAATCTCTGATGTGTTCCTCCTCTACTTATGTGAGAGCAGAGAGGACGACAGAGAACAGTGGACACACAGTTGAACATGATGGACTATAGGACAGGACTGCTGCTTTTTACTGTCTGCTGGGCAGGTGATGATCATCAAAGTCTTATTTTTCTCTTGATGTGTGCCAACTATGTTCAATTGACTTTTTAAAATGTCTTTACAGGTGTCAAAGCTCAGACTCTGACAGAATCTGAACCAGTGGTTAAAAGGCCTGGAGAATCCCACAGACTGACCTGTTCAGCCTCTGGATTCACATTCAGCAGCTACCGTATGAACTGGGTCAGACAGGCTCCTGGAAAAGGACTGGAGTGGATTGCTTTCATTCACACAGGCAGTTCTCATATCTATTACTCCTCGTCAGTCCGGGGCAGATTCACCATCTCCAGAGATGACTCCAGCAGTAAACTCTATCTTCAGATGAACAGTCTGCAGACTGCAGACACTGCAGTGTATTACTGTGCCAGAGAGACACAGTGAGAGACAATAACAGGAGAGTCGTACAAAAACTACTTCCTCTATTTACCACCATCACGGGGAACACTCATATTTATCAGCATTGATACTGTTATCTACTGGAAGAGATGAAAATTCAGTTTCGACCTACATAATTAAACCTTGGTAGTAATGTTTGCAGACTTTGCAAAACACTACTTCATTTTTTATTCAATTCAGCTGATTAAATTCTTTGTATCTGTTTGGAGAAACTGTGTCTACATTTGGTTTGAACTCCAAGCATACAGTAGAGATCAACACGTGGACGAAACATGTAAAGATTTAAAATATTCAACCCTAATATGAAGATAGTACACCAACATTATTAATGAGTAGTTATATATAATCACATCCACACAATATGAATTAACATAAGAAGAGTAGAAAAGCTCTTTCTAATAGCATTTCCTTATCACCTATTTATTGATTGTTGCTGCTCTCTTTGATAAGATTAATCCTAAAATGAATGAAACCAGTTATTAGTAAACACTTTTAACCAATCTGATCCTACAGTATGATCATATATATTATATCTGTTATCATATGTAAAGCAGAGATGATTTCCAGTCATCTTTTCACTCTGCAGATATAAAAACAGTGAACAGACTCTTCTATTGGCTCCAGTCAGACCATCATTGATGCTTCATATGTTTGATTGTATGCAAACTCAGTGAGCTTCCTTGTTACTCAGCTATAAAAACTTCCCATCAGGCCGTCAGTGGAGTTCAC
The DNA here is from genome assembly GCF_963584025.1 of Labrus mixtus. Lineage (NCBI taxonomy): Eukaryota > Metazoa > Chordata > Actinopteri > Labriformes > Labridae > Labrus > Labrus mixtus. The sequence continues at coordinate 8,802,929 of NC_083631.1, read as the reverse complement.
AGCACGTCACTTTCAACATCAACCATGTTTTCTGTAGCTCTGCTGCTGCTGCTGGCAGCTGGATGTGAGTCTGTCTGCATCTGTCAAAGTCAACAGTTCTTCTTCTGCAGTTTAACTTGATCATTTCTTACTAAACATGTTCTCTTTTTAACAGGTGTGAAGTGTGAACAGTTGACACAGCCAGCCTCTGTGACTGTGCAGCCAGGTCAGAGTCTGACCATCACCTGTCAGGTCTCTTATTCTGTTAGCAGCTACTGGACAGCCTGGATCAGACAGCCTGCAGGGAAAGGACTGGAGTGGATCGGTAGCGGAGCTGGATCCACAACATTCTACAAAGATTCACTGAAGAACCAGTTCAGTATCGACTTAGACGCCTCCAGAAATAGAGTGACTCTAAACGGACTGAATATGCAGCCTGCAGACACTGCAGTGTATTACTGTGCCAGAGACCCACAGTGACACAACCCATCAGTAGAGCTGAACAAAAACTACTTCCTCTTTTTACCACCATCACAAAATTTCTAAATTCTGAGTGTTGAACAAATACTTATCAAGTCATCAACTTCAATTGTTTTTTTTAAAAACACAGTTTCTCAATAAATGGAAGTTTAAGTTTTAGCCCCCTCTTACTTCAGTGACATTGAAGACACATTCAAATTGTGAATGTAGACAAGAACTAATTAATATAAAATATATAGAGCAGCAGTTAAATCTACAGCATCTCTATGATACATCCTAGAAGTAATCATTCTGTAGTGAACTATTTTGATGTGCATGCTTGGAGAATGTAAACTGCAGCAACAAGAAGAGTTTTATAACTTCATGTGTTGAAATCTTACCATGAAAGACTTCTGACATGTGGTTAATAATATCCATCAAGCTTTACTGTTTCTGTGCACCAAGTGTCATTAATGAAAAACACAGTTTCTCCCCTTGTGAACACTTGTTCCTTAAAGCCACCAGAGGAGGAGCTCTCACACAACAAATGATTTCAACTTCATTTGACTGTAACAGTAAAGAGAGAGAGAGAAACAGTCTTCAGGCTTTATTAGATCTTCTAATAAATGTGTCACTTAAATATTGTTTCAATCCCTATCTCTGATTAATTGAGAGTTTGAGAGTAATACTCAATTTTACCAGGATTTTGAATTATTTGAATGAACGTAGTCGACTGATTTAACATCCTGTGTATGTAAATTAGCCTCCTCTTGTTGCCATATAAGAAAGTCCACTGGGTGTGTTAATGCATCAAGTTCTCACATCAGTTGAGCTCCATCATCAGTCATGTTCTCTGCAGCTCTGATTCTGCTGCTGAGCGTTGGATCATGTAAGGATATTTTCAACTGTTTAGAAAGAACTCATAATCAAATGGATGATGGAGATAATGATGATTTGTGTTTCCACAGGTGTGCACTGTATTGATCTCATCACACCAGGCTCAATGGTTGTGCAGCCTGGACAGTCTCTGACCCTCACCTGTCAGGTCTCTGGTTACTCTCTGACTGATAACAGCTATGCAACAGGTTGGATCAGACAGCGTGAAGGGAAACCGATGGACTGGATTTCTCATCAGTGGGGTACAAGTGGACTTCGTCAAAATAATGCTCTGAAGAACAAGTTCAGCTCCAGCAGAGACACGTCTGCTAGAACAGTGACTCTAACAGGGCAGAATATGCAGCCTGCAGACACTGCAGTGTATTACTGTGCCAGAGACCCACAGTGACACAACCCATCAGTAGAGCTGAACAAAAACCCCTCAGAGCCTGAACACCAGTAACATGAAGCCACCAGAGGAGGAGCCCTCACACCAACAATGATTAACACCAAGCACTGAACCAGGGGAACAGAGACTTTTCCATTGCTGCCCCTCTCTCTCTGGATCTCTCTCCTCAAAGACACCTGAGACTTTACTGACCTGCCACAATTCAAATCACTAATAGAAACATTATAAACACTGCTTTAGATTGCTAATGTTTCTTTTTGTAACATTGTTTAAAAGTGTTTTTCTTTAAATGCGACTCTGTAAATCAAATAAATCAAATGTATTATAATTATTATTATACATATTAAACATCAGTTCACTTTTACAGTAAGGAGAAAAACAGCTGTAACACATTATGAAAATACCTTTGTTTTCAACAGAATAACTCACAATTATCAGGATCACATTCACATTAGTAACTGAACCAGAGGTCTTTAGCTTCCTCTATGGAGATCTTATTTAATGAAACTATAAGAAAATGAGATTTTAATACCAATTTTCTTCTCTGATATCCTGAGCCCATGTGACAAAATCCTCCATGAATGTTGAGAACAGAAGACACCATCAAAGAACATGATGGGGATTAACTTCCTGTTAGATGTGAATATTTTTGGTACATGTGATCACAGATGTTACTGTATGATCCCTAACTGTTAAAAAGTGGAGCTGTGTGTTATTCTGCTTTGTGTTATTACTGATTGGCTGCCTGAGTTGAGATACTGAAAAAAATAAAATAACGATTAACAACTTAAAAGGACATTTGTGTTTAGAATTTAATTCCAAAAGTAAAGAAGTGATATCCAAATGAAATGACTTTCTTCTCTATCTGAGGAGGAGTCAATGTAAATCTCTGATGTGTTCCTCCTCTACTTATGTGAGAGCAGAGAGGACGACAGAGAACAGTGGACACACAGTTGAACATGATGGACTATAGGACAGGACTGCTGCTTTTTACTGTCTGCTGGGCAGGTGATGATCATCACTCATCTTTACTCTAAAAAGTGTTCTGAAAGTGTCACATCTGATGGTTTTCTTTTCTGTCTCTTCAGGTGTTGATGGTCAGACTCTGACAGAATCTGAACCAGTGGTTAAAAGGCCTGGAGAATCCCACAGACTGACCTGTTCAGCCTCTGGATTCACATTCAGCAACCACCATATGAGCTGGGTCAGACAGGCTCCTGGAAAAGGACTGGAGTGGATCGCCTGGGTTGAGAGTGATAATGATAACAAATACTACTCTCAGTCAGTTACAGGCCGGTTCACCGCCTCCAGAGACAACAGCAGACAGCAGCTGTATCTGCAGATGAACAGTCTGAAGACTGAAGATTCTGCTGTTTATTATTGTACCAGAGACCCACAGTGACACAGGAGGAAGTATCGCTGTACAAAAACTCAACATGTCATACAGTACTCTCTCTGTGTTTCATTTATAGAATAAGCTTCAGTTTAATGTGAAAAAAATTAAAGTTTCAGTTCTTGTGCATCTCTGGTATTCTTCCACATGTTGTTAAAGTAGACTGATGAAATCTCATATTTAGTGGATCTGACTGTTAACGTGAATCTTCTTGTTTGAAGCAGCTTGTCCTTGTAACTTTTAATTAAGGGCATGTGTCGTCCCCACAACCACAGCCTGACGCCCAGCCTCCACCATCCGACTGTGTCGACCCTACAACCACCGCCGTCCACATTCATGCTCAGCCTGCTCCAACCTCCACCTCAGCGGCAAGGAAGTGTGGACAACAGGAACGCGAGGAATACAAAGGAGAAATCCTTCCTGCATATCATCTCATGTGCTCTTTTGTAAAGCGTCTTGAGATAACAATTGTAATGAATTGATGCTATTCAAATAATGATTGATTGGTTGACTGAATGTGTCTGTCTCTCCTTAATTGCTAAAAAGAGCATCTTGTGTTTCCAGTTTGATCGGACTGAGTGAAGGAAACCGATGGACTGGATCTTGTATTGCTTTGGAGAAAGAGACATTTGAAATACCTATGCTCTGAGGATTTTCATTTTCTGCACACACACTTAAAACCAAATAGTGATAATAGGCCATGTTTACACAACAATGATTTCATCCTAGTAATAATTACCATAGACACCAGCCTGGTAAAAAAGAAAAAAACACTTGTGCAAACCCGAAGCACACCATAAATGAAGAGGCATCACTCACAGAGAGTGTTATACGTATAGGGAGGGGTGGGTCAGAGTAACTCTGCTGCAGAATGAGCATTCTTTAGACGACCTGCAGAAAAGATCATGTTGGGGCTTTAAGCAGTGATGCAACCAAAAGAACAAATAGACTGCTGTGTATTACTGTGTGAGATTTACCCACTGATAAAAGAGGCCAGAAGAAAAATAAAACCTGACGAAATGCATTTTTACAAAGGCCAACAGAGGGCGATAAAAGATCAAACATATAATGGCAGAGCATTGTGACAAAGTCTCTTAAAGCTCAATCACAAGAAGGAAACATTCAGCAGCAGTTGATTCGGTGGGTTCATCATAACTGTTGGTTTTAAATCATAGAGACAATAATAAAAAGCTTTGTGACCTGCAGGCTGTCACTTCATTGAAGCTGGTGACGTCTAAAGTTGTGTTTCTCTCTCGTCAGAATTTAGCTGACAGTAAAACTACTTTGTGACATTAAATACATTGAAAAAAAGATTTATCAAAATGTCTTGACGTTTACAAAAAATCCAATCTCCAGTGTTTCAGTATCACGTCCTGGACTGTGACTCGACTTGAAAACAAGCACTGGTGATTCAAACCTGACTTCAGCATTGACTGCATTCAGACTTGGAATTTGAGAAAATGTCTCATATTTATTGATTGAAAAAGACTGTTGATTTTTTTGGTTCTAAAATGTATTCACTTTCAAGCATGTGCTGGCACGAGTGTTCACCTGCATGTGAATATTGTCTCTGTAAGGATGAAGAAAAAGGAAACACAAATTGTGCAGACATCTATCAAGGATTCATCCAGAAAAGTAACTCAGTTAACGGGGACATGACTCTGACGTGACTCTGTTTCTTCGACTCATACTCCAGATTTGGTGATTCCACAACAACACTGCCTAGCTCATTGTTATACCCTTTTATTTGGCTAAGTTATTTAAACACAGATTAACATCACCATGACAACAGGTAAACATGTTCAATTTGTCTATTGGTGAAACGATCAAATCATGATTGGTAGATATTAATAAAAATCACACCTGTGTCAAATAAGGATAAATAAACAGATACATCTATTATCTAAAAGGTCAACAAAACCATAAAAGGTCAGCACTAACTGTCCCAGAACCAGACAAAATACTTTAGACAATTAAAAAGATCACCCTTCCATCCCATAAACAGAATATGAAGAGATGATGAGAAATACATTTGCTTGCTAGGAGTCGAGCCAAGTCTGTCTCTATGCAAATTGAACTTCCTCACAGTCTGATATAAAGATTCATCATCAGGCTGTGAGTCAGAGAAGAAGAGAAGCTCCATCATGTCAGGTTCAACACCAACCATGTTGTCTGTAGCTCTGCTGCTGCTGCTGGCTGCTGGATCCTGTGAGTCTCACTGAGGCAGACGCACTGACAGTATGATCACAGCACAATGACTCTAAACATACTGATTCAATATTCAACATGTTTTCCTCCACAGGTGTGAAGTGTGAACAGTTGACACAGCCAGCCTCTGTGACTGTGCAGCCAGGTCAGAGTCTGACCATCACCTGTCAGGTCTCTTATTCTGTTAGCAGCTACTACACAGCCTGGATCAGACAGCCTGCAGGGAAAGGACTGGAGTGGATTATACGAGGTGGTGTGGGATATAGCACATATACCAAAGATTCACTGAAGAACCAGTTCAGTATCAACTTTGACTCTTCCAGCAACACAGTGACTCTAAACGGACTGAATATGCAGCCTGCAGACACTGCAGTGTATTACTGTGCCAGAGACCCACAGTGACACAACCCATCAGTAGAGCTGAACAAAAACCCCTCAGAGCCTGAACACCAGTAACATGAAGCCACCAGAGGAGGAGCCCTCACACCAATAATGATCATATCAGAAGTTCAGTGACACAAACAGTCTATAGATAAAGTGTACATGGCAATAAAATGAGGAACTGATGCAAAAAAATATTCTTCATCCTTTTGGTAGTATGAGATGAAAAGATCATCCATGAGAGGACAGGTCAACCTCATTGTCTTACACCTTTGGGAAACAGACTGCAGAGAGAATGACAAATGTTTAAGTTTCACTGCAGCTTTTGTTTGATCCAAGGTAACAGAGTTCATCTGTGTGACTTTTAATAAAACACAACAGGTATTCATGGTGTACTGAGATTTAGAAAATGTCAAATCTCAATGACTCGAATCAAATATATTTGTCAGATGTTCCGACTCCTGCATCATTGATTACATATATAAAAAATAAAAATAAAAAAAACATTTCCTATTATCAAGTTAATCTCTGATTTCACTCTACTGGCATGATACAACTGATGACCTTTCAACTTAAAGTATCCAAGACAGAAGTCAAATGTTATTTCTCTCTGAGGAGGAGTCAATGCAAATCTCTGATGTGTTCCTCCTCTACTTATGTGAGAGCAGAGAGGACGACAGAGAACAGTGGACACACAGTTGAACATGATGGACTATAGGACAGGACTGCTGCTTTTTACTGTCTGCTGGGCAGGTGATGATCATCACTCATCTTTACTCTAAAAAGTGTTCTGAAAGTGTCACATCTGATGGTTTTCTTTTCTGTCTCTTCAGGTGTTGATGGTCAGACTCTGACAGAATCTGAAGCAGTGGTTAAAAGGCCTGGAGAATCCCACAGACTGACCTGTTCAGCCTCTGGATTCACATTCAGCAGCTACCGTATGAGCTGGGTCAGACAGGCTCCTGGAAAAGGACTGGAGTGGATTGCTTTCATAAGCACATCCAGTTCTCCTATCTATTACTCCTCGTCAGTCCAGGGCAGATTCACCATCTCCAGAGATGACTCCAGCAGTAAACTCTATCTTCAGATGAACAGTCTGCAGACTGCAGACACTGCAGTGTATTACTGTGCCAGGAGAGACACAGTGAGAGACAAGAACAGGAGAGTCGTACAAAAACTACTTCCTCTATTTACCACCATCACAGGGAACATTCATATTTTCCAGCACTGATACTGTTATTGTTGTGCCCTGAAAAAGGGTAAAATTAATAAATTGACTCAAGACACGATGCTTCCTCTGTCAGCGTCATGCAGAATGATTTACTTTATCTTTTTCAAAATGATCCACATAGTCACAATGGTGCTTTCTTTTAACATTTATTTTCACAGGCAAATATGAAACAAGTAAGTACAATAAAATAAAATGATCAACAGTTCTGAAAATACAAACACAAATATCCTGTCTATCACTTTACTTCATATTTCTTTCTTTAATTTCTCATTCTTCTGTTGAACAATTTCTTCCTACCAAAAAAATATATATGTGCTCACTGACACGATTAAACATGACTATTCTCATAAACACTCTCAGATTCTTAATCTTAATATGCACACACATCCAGACATACACACGCGCTCATGCCAACACTGACCTCGTGTGGTGATGTGTGGACGACATACAACCAGTGGGCGCGCACTGTAGCTGTTCCCACTCAACGTTCTTGAAGCCAAAATATGCCGCTTAGGGGCGCTTCCATCTTGCGATTTTGACAATATTTGGAGCCAGAGTCTGCGCAGTAGGGTCCGGGGGCAGGAGCCCTGGTAAGACGCCCCGCCCATTTAGCGTACTGCCCTGATGACTTACGCAGCCCAGCTACGCCGAAAGCGCTCCGCCGGTCTACGAGTCTTATGAAGAAATGTGTAAGTACAACAAACCACCGTATTCAAAGTCTAATATTTAAACACACTGTGTTTTAAAAAATCCCGCTATTTTGATCATTATTGTAAATACGTGGGCTGCTGGGTCCTCTGTTTTTAACGAAATCATTCTATATTCAAGCTAGGTTAGCACCACAGACCGTAGGCTACAGGTGGTAAAATATGTTGTATTTTGTTAGAAACTGATAGTCTGCAATGTGATTCATGTCTGCTTTTCTAATATATTTAACTGAACAGTAAATCAATTGTTTCCGTGTCTTCATTTAGGCAAAGAAGAGATAAAAGCAGCTGGTCTGACATCTTCCACAGAGGTTAAGTGTAAGTTAAAATCATCTGTTAAAAGTTTATATCCTGTGATTGTTTTGAAGTTTCAGAAGAGGATTGTAAAAACAAGCTATTGTTAACAATACAGTCTTCTAAAATTAAAATCACACTGAGTCATACACCAGCTAAATGTTAAATAGAAAGGTGATGTTTTCTTTTCCATTTTACAATCAACAGAACCTAAAAATGACTAATTTCAACCTTTGTCTGCACACCTGTTACAGTGGACAGGCTGGGGTCACATAGTTTGAAGGAACCTCCTCCTTCTTTCACCTGTGTCAGACGCCCTGCTCATCCACTGTGGTAGAAATGACCTTACACCAGCAGCTCTCCCAGATGAAGAGTCCTCTCTGCCATCACCCAGAGGAGCTGATCGACATCTGCACAACTGAAGAAGGTGGACAGAGTCTGGAGCTTTGTGACAGTGAACAGTGAGAAGGCTACCATAGTCATCCTCAGAGAAAACACAGAGATCCTGGTCAATATTCAATGCTGCTATTTTTCTTTCCATGATGTTGCCCTGTGTTTGAAAGGCCAAATGCTGGAGGGTTGTGTTGGATTTGCTTTTCCATCATATTTTAACAGTCAAACAATCATCCAGGATCTCTTTACTTTATTTGATTTTTGTTTGGATTTCTTTGTTCAATTATTTTTAATACTTTCTCTTATGTCCCAGCAGTTCAACCTGTTGGTCTCCCTTACTTATTTTCCACATGGTTAATGAAGCCAGGGGTTGTTTATTGAAGTTTTTTTTCTTCATAAAATGTTTAAATAAACTTTTTTTAAATCTGAATTGACTGTCTCTGATTAACTGGAGCACTACAAAGTGTTGGTCATAGTAAAATAATTTAGCAGTTAAGTTTATAGCTCACATTTAAAAGGCCTTGAACTGACATTAATTTCTTCTAAGAGCTAAGACAACAACAAAGCTAACAGACGAGCTCAGCTTGTCACAGCTGAGCTCGACTGAGATAAATGGCCTTCAAACTTATTTAATATTAAACATTTAAAGCCAATAAGCATAGCAAGATACGCATGAGATTCCATTTCCATTTATTCAATCACAGATCAAACAGTCTGGCATTTTGTGCTGCTGTTTTCAAGAGTTAATGACTAAAGAGAAAAACTCCATCGAGAGAGGACAGGAAACGCTCAGGGGACGAGTCCTCCATGTTGTCAGGTGTTGTTGATGGATCTGAATCTGAGGGCATCTTCTGTAATAAAGAAAAACAATCATGAAGTTAAATGTAAAGTATAATGGATTTTACTGTGATGTTTATGCCTCAGACCTGAAATCAGATCTGTCCTCAGGTTCTACTAAACTTCAGCTTCTAAAGTTTGCTTTAAAGACAGGGTAACTATTTTAGAGGAAAGAAATGTATATAATAAGACAGGATGAATCCATTAATATGATCAGCTTTATGAATTTATGTTTTAAGACAAAAGTGTTCCTGCCACTTTCTATTGAAGATTATTTTAAACTGTCATCACATGGGCCAGCCTGATAAATTAAACTAATGTTAAATATTCTCATATAATCAGATTTGTGTGCAGAACCTCACCGGAGCTGGAATCAGAGTCTGGACTGCTGTTTCCTTTGAGCATTGATTTCCTTGAAGACAGAAAGAAGAACAATTTAAACATGAACTAGACTTCTTGCAGAATCACAGAGGCTGTTAAAATCTTCTGCTAGTCTTCCTTACATTTTAAGAAGGATTATAAATTGTTACTAAAATTACTTTGATGCTGATAGCGGTTACAATAACACAGTCCAATCATATGAGAGATAATTTTACCTTTGAGTCCTATGTGAAGGCGTTCTCTTCAGAATCAGCGCTGCAAAGACAAGATGATGGCGTCCACCTTCACAACCTGCTGCTTCAGTCTGGCTGCTTCATGGTCACCTACAGGAACATCACAGAAATGCAATCAAAGTACTTCACTTTATTTATCAGAGGATGTACTGTATGCAAAGTAGAATTTTTTTTAGCTGTAATTCCTCAAAAAGATTTGAGACTGCTTTGTTATTTGAGAGCACAGATTGTTTCTTTTCCCTTCTCTCTGTTTGACTGTACATGACCTTTTAGTGCTGTAAAAGATGCTACAGTAAATCCTGGATCAGCTGTGCGGATGGTGTGACTGTGTGGTAAAGCTGTATTAAAGTTGTCACGCACATACTCATATGCCTTTGGAGAGTAAAAGTGCAGTGTGGTGGCAAACTGCTTATAAAATATAAAATAGTATTTTATTGGTGAGGTGCCCCAATCAAAGCGTCCTACAGAGTAGCAGCAGCGGGCTTTAGAGGGAGGAGACGAGCGCATTACGGAGAGGAGCGCACCGGAGGGGGCGAGCTGGGGGAGAGACGCGCAGCCTGAGAAAAAGGAAATCCCTGTTTACAATATAATGTTGGTGAAAAGAGGGAAATAGGAAGACATAAATGTCAATGTTGAAATTCTTTTGAATGCAGAGGCCGTGGATGTTCAGTTTTCTTTGGCTATAAAAAGGCAACAATAGCCTGTAGTTTAATCATGGTGTTTCTCTTCGTTAACGATTATTGAAGCGAAATCAAAAATAAATGCATGACATTTAAAACATATTAACATATGTGGGGAAAAACGCGATCTTTATGTCTTCTTTCATTGTACCTATGTCTCCTCCTAACTTCAATAACAGCAGTCTGTTGTGTGTAACACTGATCTCCTGCATTAACACCTTCCTTTCAAAGGTGTTAAACACAGACACAGACACAGTCACTGCAATTTTTGTCAGGTTTTGTCAATTTTTAGTACAAATTCTCAATGAGCGTCATTAAATTTACAATATGATCAACTTGTGACTGTTGAATTGGTAGTGTGTGGAAGACAATGCAGAATATTTATCAGTTTAAGCAGCATGATGCTCCGTTAATATTACATTACACCACCGCAGGTTGTTGATGTTTGTGTTCACGTTTCAGTTAGTCTCTTAAATCAGTAACAATTATATTAAATCAGAGCTTACCTTTAGTTTTATCTGGATACATAGAGAAATATTCTACCCTCGTATATAGTACTATGAATTTCAGCCTGCACGGTGAGCGGATGAAAGTAAAACCTGTTACTCTCTGTATAGCCCACTTATCACTCAGACTGTAAACATGTACACATTAGTAATGATGCAGGCCAGATTACAATTATTTGGCTTTGTTTTTGCCCTAGATACTTTTTTGAGACTTTACCAGACTATTTATTTTTGCTGTAAAATAACTGTACAGTCAATGAACCGCATCTATGAGCGGATTTTATATTACGATTCTTGGTTTTAAATACAATTTAAATCACAATAATGATATAACAATATCAAGAAACATAGCATGTCAGTTATTAGGTTTGCTCATTTTAAAAAATAAAATAAAAAGATAAATCATGCCGGATAAGTAACCTAGCTTTACAACATTTCAGCTAACCTTAGACTGCTTATGTGTTAGCTAGCTAGATAACGACTTTAACCAACCAATGACACATAAATCACACTTTTTTACTTACCGAAAAAACTGCAAAGATCCCTTAGCTCCCACAGGTCGGTTAGAACAGTTTACTGCAGAACAACTCATTTTGCCAGCTCAAAAAAGACGAAAAAACTGAACGGAAAAATTCAATGGCGTCTCGGCTTTCCTTCACTACGGAACTTTTGCTATTCACAAAGAGAGCTACGCAAGATATGCGGCTGTCAATCATCGTCAAATATAACGTAAAATCCCATTTTTCAACCTCAAATAACTTATTTAAAACAAACTTCACAGAAAAATGAGCACTTGAACACAATGTAGGGTGATAATAACTAATGATCACAGTAGAGTTTAGGTTTGGAAAAAAATTATGTGACTTATGTGACGAGTATTTTAGCTTTACAGTTTGACCCACATCCCGTCTGTTATCATTGAGGAGGCGGGGTTTATGACCTATACTGCAGCAAGTCAGCAGGGGGAGCTCTAAAAATAAAAGCTTCACTAGACCGGGGACCTTGTCCCGTCCATTATTTTTACAGTCTATGCATACAACACGGAGCTAACCTAGCTTAGTGTCTCACTGAACTTTCATAAAATGTAAATACAACGTTTTAAACATCAGTCTTTCTGTAAGTTCCTACAATAAACAATAAACATGAAAACATCTCTAGAAACATACTTTGTAGATAAACACAGATATATATTATCTTTTTACCTGAAAAAGGGTAAAAATGAATAAATGGACTCAAGACACGACGCTTCCTCTGTCAGCGTCATGCAGAATGAGGCATCGCGGCTGAGAGCTCCCCCTTCCGGCCTCGGCAGGCATAACTAATCAATCACATGCATTGTCTCTTGATAGACATTACAGGTAAATGACAGATTCATAAATCTTGGCATATCTGTTTGTTTCAAAGGTTTTTAACAAAAAACTCATTTTTAAAGTGTTTTAAATCCTTCAGACTGAATCTGTTTTAACACTGATATCTTTTACAAATTATTAACCTTAAATGAACTTCTACAATTGTTTTATGACATTTTTTACAAGAATTTGCTGTTTTATGTCACTCACATCATATTTATTTCTCCATGAAGTTATTTATAACTTATCAGTTATTTCAAATAAATTACACCTATCACATTATCTACTGGAAGAGATGAAAATTCATTTTCCACTTACATAATTAAAACTTTTTTCCTTGGTAGTAATGTTTGCAGACTTTGCAAAACACTACTTCTGTTTTTTATTCAATTCAGCTGATTAAATTCTTTGTATCTGTTTGGAGAAACTGTGTCTACATTTGTTTTGAACTCCAAGCATACAGTAGAGATCAACACGTGGACGAAACATGTAAAGATTTAAAATATTCCACATGATATGAAGATAGTACACCAACATTATTAATGAGTAATTATATATAATCACATCCACACAATATGAATTAACATAAGAAGAGTAGAAAAGCTCTTTCTAATAGCATTTCCTTATCACCTATTTATTGATTGTTGCTGCTCTCTTTGATAAGATTAATCCTAAAATGAATGAAACCAGTTATTAGTAAACACTTTCAATCAATCTGATCCTACAGTATGATCACATATATTATATCTGTTATCATATGTAAAGCAGAAATGATTTCCAGTCATCTTTTCACTCTGCAGATATAAAAACAGTGAACAGACTCTTCTATTGGCTCCAGTCAGACCATTATTGATGCTTCATATGTTTGATTGTATGCAAACTCAGTGAGCTTCCTTGTTACTCAGCTATAAAAACTTCCCATCAGGCCGTCAGTGGAGTTCACAGCACGTCACTTTCAACATCAACCATGTTTTCTGTAGCTCTGCTGCTGCTGCTGGCAGCTGGATGTGAGTCTGTCTGCATCTGTCAAAGTCAACAGTTCTTCTTCTGCAGTTTAACTTGATCATTTCTTACTAAACATGTTCTCTTTTTAACAGGTGTGAAGTGTGAACAGTTGACACAGCCAGCCTCTGTGACTGTGCAGCCAGGTCAGAGTCTGACCATCACCTGTCAGGTCTCTTAATCTGTTAGCAGCTACTACACAGCCTGGATCAGACAGCCTGCAGGGAAAGGACTGGAGTGGATTGGAATGAGATACACTGGAGCCGCTTACTACAAAGATTCACTGAAGAACCAGTTCAGTATCGACTTAGACTCCTCCAGAAACACAGCGACTCTGAACGGACTGAATATGCAGCCTGCAGACACTGCAGTGTATTACTGTGCCAGAGACCCACAGTGACACAACCCATCAGTAGAGCTGAACAAAAACCCCTCAGAGCCTGAACACCAGTAACATGAAGCCACCAGAGGAGGAGCCCTCACACCAATAATGATTAACACCAAGCACTGAACCAGGGGAACAGAGTCTTTTCCTTTGCTGCCCCTCTCTCTCTGGATCTCTCTCCTCAAACACACCTGAGACTTTACTGACCTGCCACAATTCAAATCACTGATAGAAACATTATAAACACTGCTTTAAATTGCTAATGTTTATTTTTGTACCATTGTTTAAAAGTGTTTTTCTTTAAATGTGACTCTGTAAAACAAATAAATTAAATGTATTATAATTATTATTATACATATTAAACACCAGTTCACTTTTACAGTAAGGAGAAAAACAGCTGTAACACATTATGAAAATACCTTTGTTTTCAACAGAATAACTCACAATTATCAGGATCACATTCACATTAGTAACTGAACCAGAGGTCTTTAGCTTCCTCTATGGAGATCTTATTCTATCAAACTATAAGAAAATGAGATTTTAATACCACTGTTGTTCTCTGATACCCTGAGCCCATGTGACAAAATCCTCCGTGAATGTTGAGAACAGAATACACATACATGTTACTGTATGATCCCTAACTGTTAAAAAGTGGAGCTGTGTGTTATTCTGCTTTGTGTTCTTACTGATTGGCTGCCTGAGTTGAGATACTGAAAAAAATAAACAAACAATTAACAACTTAAAAGGACACTTGTGTTTAGAATTTAATTCCAAAAGTAAAGAAGTGATATCCAAATGAAATTATTTTCTTATCTCTCTGAGGAGGAGTCAATGCAAATCTCTGATGTGTTCCTCCTCTACTTATGTGAGAGCAGAGAGGACGACAGAGAACAGTGGACACACAGTTGAACATGATGGACTATAGGACAGGACTGCTGCTTTTTACTGTCTGCTGGGCAGGTGATGATCATCACTCATCTTTACTCTAAAAAGTGTTCTGAAAGTGTCACATCTGATGGTTTTCTTTTCTGTCTCTTCAGGTGTTGATGGTCAGACTCTGACACAATCTGAACCAGTGGTTAAAAGGCCTGGAGAATCCCACAGACTGACCTGTTCAGCCTCTGGATTCACATTCAGCAACCACCATATGAGCTGGGTCAGACAGGCTCCTGGAAAAGGACTGGAGTGGATCGCCTGGGTTGAGAATGATAATGACAGAAAATACTACTCTCAGTCAGTTACAGGCCGGTTCACCGCCTCCAGAGACAACAGCAGACAGCAGCTGTATCTGCAGATGAACAGTCTGAAGACTGAAGATTCTGCTGTTTATTATTGTGCCAGAGACCCACAGTGACACAGGAGGAAGTATCGCTGTACAAAAACTCAACATGTCATACAGTACACTCTCTGTGTTTCATTTATAGAATAAGCTTCAGTTTGATGTAAAAAAAATAAAGTTTCAGTTCTTGTGCATCTCTGGTATTCTGCCACATGTTGTTAAAGTAGACTGATGAAATCTCATATTTAGTGGATCTGACTGTTAACGTGAATCTTCTTGTTTGAAGCAGCTTGTCCTTGTAACTTTTAACTAAGGGCATGTGTCGTCCCCACAACCACAGCCTGACGCCCAGCCTCCACCATCCGACTGTGTCGACCCTACAACCACCGCCGTCCACATTCATGCTCAGCCTGCTCCGACCTCCACCTCAGCGGCAAGGAAGTGTGGACAACAGGAACGCGAGGAATACAAAGGAGAAATCCTTCCTGCATATCATCTCATATGCTCTTTTGTAAAGCGTCTTGAGATAACAACTGTAATGAATTGATGCTATTCAAATAATGATTGATTGGTTGACTGAATGTGTCTGTCTCTCCTTAATTGCTAAAAAGAGCGTCTTGTGTTTCCAGTTTGATCGGACTGAGTGAAGGAAACCGATGGACTGGATCTTGTATTGCTTTGGAGAAAGAGACATTTTAAATATCAACGCTCTGAGGATTTTCATTTTCTGCACACACACTTAAAACCAAATAGTGATAATAGGCCATGTTTACACAACAATGATTTCATCCTAGTAATAATTTCCATAGAAACCAGCCTGTTAAAAAAAATATTTTTAAATCACTTACGCAAACCCGAAGCCCCCCATGAACAATGAGGCATCACTCACAGAGAGTGTTATACGTATAGGGAGGGGTGGGTCAGAGTAACTCTGCTGCAGAATGAGCATGTTTAGACGACCTGCAGAAAAGATTATGTTGGGGCTTTAAGCAGTGATGCAACCAAAAGAACAAATAGACTGCTGTGTATTACTGTGTGAGATTTACCCACTGATAAAAGAGGCCAGAAGAAAAATAAAACCTGACGAAATGCATTTTTACAAAGGCCAACAGAGGGCGATAAAAGATCAAACGTATAATGGCAGAGCATTGTGACAAAGTCTCTTAAAGCTCAATCACAAGAAGGAAACATTCAGCAGCAGTTGATTCGGTGGGTTCATCCTAACTGTTGGTTTTAAATCATAGAGACAATAATAAAAAGCTTTGTGACCTGCAGGCTGTCACTTCATTGAAGCTGGTGACGTCTAAAGTTGTGTTTCTCTCTCGTCAGAATTTAGCTGACAGTAAAACTACTTTGTGACATTAAATACATTGAAAAAGAGATTTATCAAAATGTCTTGACGTTTACAAAAAATCCAATCTCCAGTGTTTCAGTATCACGTCCTGGACTGTGACTCGACTTGAAAACAAGCACTGGTGATTCAAACCTGACTTCAGCATTGACTGCATTCAGACTTGGAATTTGAGAAAATGTCTCATATTTATTGATTGAAAAGATTTTTGATTTTTTTGGTTCTAAAATGTATTCACTTTCAAGCATGTGCTGGCACGAGTGTTCACCTGCATGTGAATATTGTCTCTGTAAGGATGCAGAAAAAGGAAAAACAAATTGTGCAGACATCTATCAAGGATTCATCCAGAAAAGTAACTCAGTTAACGGGGTCATGACTCTGACGTGACTCTGTTTCTTCGACTCATACTCCAGATTTGGTGATTCCACAACAACACTGCCTATCTCATTGTTATACCCTTTTATTTGGCTAAGTTATTTAAACACAGATTAACATCACCATGACAACAGGTAAACATGTTAAATTTGTCTACTAGCAGGTGTATCTGCAGATGAACAGTCTGAAGACTGAAGATTCTGCTGTTTATTATTGTGCCAGAGACCCACAGTGACACAGGAGGAAGTATCGCTGTACAAAAACTTAACGTGTCAAACAGTACTCTCTCTGTGTTTTTTATTTATAGAATAAGCTTCAGTTTGATGTGAAAAAAATAATGCATCTCTGGTATTCTTCCACATTTTATTCAAGTAGTGTGAAAACATCAAATATTTAGTGGATCTGATTATAAACGTGAATCTGCTTGTTTGAAGCA
Organism: Labrus mixtus; assembly: GCF_963584025.1. Lineage (NCBI taxonomy): Eukaryota > Metazoa > Chordata > Actinopteri > Labriformes > Labridae > Labrus > Labrus mixtus. Next base: position 8,785,785 of record NC_083631.1, on the reverse strand, counting down.
GCTGGTCCTTGTAACTTTTAACTAAGGGAATGTGTCTGTTTCTCCTTGATTGATAAAAAGGGAGATTTTAACACCTATTAAAATTATGTATTCAAGAGACGTTTGAAATATCAACGCTCCGAGGATTTTCATTTTCTACGCACACACTTAAAACAAAATAGTGATAATAGGCCATGTTTACACAACAATGATTTCATCCTAGTAATAATTACCATAGACACCAGCCTGGTAAAAAAGAAAAAAACACTTGTGCAAACCCGAAGCACACCATAAATGAAGAGGCATCACTCACAGAGAGTGTTATACGTATAGGGAGGGGTGGGTCAGAGTAACTCTGCTGCAGAATGAGCATGTTTAGACGACCTGCAGAAAAGATCATGTTGGGGCTTTAAGCAGTGATGCAACCAAAAGAACAAATAGACTGCTGTGTATTACTGTGTGAGATTTACCCACTGATAAAAGAGGCCAGAAGAAAAATAAAACCTGACGAAATGCATTTTTACAAAGGCCAACAGAGGGCGATAAAAGATCAAACGTATAATGGCAGAGCATTGTGACAAAGTCTCTTAAAGCTCAATCACAAGAAGGAAACATTCAGCAGCAGTTGATTCGGTGGGTTCATCCTAACTGTTGGTTTTAAATCATAGAGACAATAATAAAAAGCTTTGTGACCTGCAGGCTGTCACTTCATTGAAGCTGGTGACGTCTAAAGTTGTGTTTCTCTCTCGTCAGAATTTAGGCAGCCCCCACAGTGACACAGGAGGAAGTAATGCTGTACAAAAACAGTCAAAGTAGCATTTCACATTACATCAGTAACCTCACTGTCTGGGATGTGTTAAATAACTTCACAGAATCCTTTGCTATTTTTGTCTAGTGGACCTATGGAGCTTGTTCAATTCAGAATCAGGGATATACTCCTTAACATACAGACTCAGACTAAGATGGAGTGACTGATTCCAAAACCAAAAGCTGATTCGTGTACAAAGTAATGAGAAAATGATAAACCTGATGTAGGAGTTATTACTCTCTCTACATTAAATGGATTGGTTTACTGCTCCTCTCTCTTACACTGCTAATGTCAACCAGAAGTATATCAGCAGTTCTTCATTTTATTGAATTACATTTTAAAAGGATACTCAACAGGAATAAAGCACAGACATACTTTCCCTGTCAGAATAATTTCTAGGTTTGTAATTACTGTAGGCTTCACCACTTGAACGAAAAATCAATACCCACAAACATCCAGACCTCTTAAATCTTCACTAAGGATCCTGGAAAGGACTTTTAAACCAAACGTTAAACAACAACAAATGAAAACCAAATAAATGAACAGACAAATAAAACTATAGCCTTTTCTTTCTCAATGCTGGGTCCTTAAAGTTTGAGAGGGCAGATACAGGTTTGTGTGTGAAGGCATGTGCTCCCCTCTTATTGTTGTATGAACTGACAAAACTGCGTCCTGCCGACTCACTCAGCTGTGTATTACTGAGTCTGTGTACGCTCCACTGACACAAATCACCAAAAGACCAGCACAACTAATCCAGAGCAATGCAGTGCAACCACACATAATGTTGACTTTATAAAGACAACACAATCTGATAAGTATGATGTGAGGAATCTTTATGTATTCACAGAACAATAGAGGATTTTTGTTTTACCTGTACATGAGAAGAATAGCGTGCTATAAACCCAATCAGACTTCCACTGCAGCCGACATCAGTACAGAAAAAAATGTAGAGAAGCTTGATTTTTCCTGAATATTTATAGATTAATGTTGTGTATTGTGATCCCAAGAAATACTTGGGGAAACATTTAATTCAGTGCTCATGGAATCGGGTAGAAAATATCATCTGATAACATATCTACATTAACAATATAGCTTCCAATCTCAAACACACAAGCTACAATATCCCCTTTTTCATATCAAGATGAAAAGTAAGAGATTATCATTTAGGGAAAAAACATGACTGTGATATTTTAGAGTTTGTTCTGTTGCTGAAGATATTCTCTTCTTATGGAAATGTATCAGTCACAGTTTCTCTTTTGAACCTGTAGAGGGAGGTCTATGCAAACTCGTCCTCTCTTATAAACACACCGTCAGTAACTTGTGGCAGATCAATCGGACAGTTCTGAACACTTTTGAAAATCTGAGATCAGACAGCACTGAACAGAGGAATGGGTAAAAGTAGTATCTGGAGTTTATTACTTGTAGTTACTATTCATGGTGAGACAATCCATCCTGCTTTAATACTTTGTGTAAATGTCAAACCTTTTTTTCAAGTTTTGTTGATAATGATCAATATTTCTATGACAACAGGAGTTTGGAGTGAGATCAGACTGGAGCAGTCTCCCTCTGAGGTGAAAAGACCTGGAGAGACAGTGAAGATGTCATGTATCATATCTGGGTTTGACATGACGAGCTACAATATCCACTGGATCCGACAGAAACCAGGGAGAGCTCTGGAGTGGATTGGGTGGATGAATACTGGCAACAATGATGCTAGCTATGCAAGCTCCTTTCAAAGTCGCTTCAGTATGACAGAAGATGTGCCCAGCAGCACTCAGTTCCTCCAGATCCAGACACTGACAGCAGCAGATTCTGCTGTTTACTTCTGTGCTCGTCAAGACACAGTGAGTGAGGACAGTGGAGCAGCTGCACAAAAACCTCCACAGAGAATCAGCAGTGTGATCTCAATCATATCTGTTTTTTCATACCATCATACTAAGAGTTATTGATTTGATGTACCAAGAAAAAGAGGACATGAGACAAGTCTACAGTGTTCACTTAATTACGGTATTTAAACAGACCCAACATAAATCATAGTGCAAGTGTGAAATCCAGTGCAAGCAAGCAGTTGGCAACATTTGGCAATAGTGGCAAGATCGGAAGAATCCTGGCTGAGCAGAGAAAGTAAAATAAATAATTAGAGCCCAATAGATGAATCAGCCAGCCAATAATGTCGACCGATATTTTGTTTACTATTAAAAATAGATATAAAGACATTTACTATTGGTATTGGCTAAAGTTATTGCAGATATGCATCAATATCACTACAATTATTCACCAGTCAAATCGCCTTTTAGTTGAGTGTCATTGTATTACACTATCAGTTCTCTTTCACCAGCAGAGGGCATTCTTTGGATTACAACAAGCATTATTACTCCAAAGAGTCAAGTGATGCACGTCCATGCACAGTTACTTTTCAGTTCAGTGAGCATCTTGTCTTCTTGAAATATCTTTTCCACAAGTGTTATCACTGCATTTGAGGTATAAACAAAATACATTCGTATATATCTATATGATCTATCCAGCTCTACAAACAAAAAATACATTTAAGAAAGATATCGGCCAATATATCAGTACCAGTTTTTTTTCTCTTCCTAATAATGATATCTGTATCGGCCCCGAAAATCACTTATTGCTCAGGTCCTACGAACAATCACAACAACCACAACAGATATTACAGACTTATGGTTACAATGCAAATTATGTGCAATATAAGTGTACATATGATTAAACTTATATGAATAATTGCATTCAATCAGGTCTCATATTCTTCTTTTCTCTTTTACTGCCTGGTCACTGATGGAATTTATTTCCAGTTCCTGTGAGCAGTTTCTTTAGCTTGTTATTGAACGGACTAAAAGTAATATTCCTAACAACATCCTACAAAAGCAAATGAGATGATCTGGAAGAAGATTGTTAGTTTTTTTATTCTTTGTAATCTCTTTCACCGCAGGGTGTTTGTCAGGAAAGACGATATACAGCACTCTGCCAAACTCCACACAAATGATTCATGAGCGATCTTTTGATGGTTAAAAGACAGCAGGAGGATTTATTTTATCAGACAATACAACTTTTTTCAGCACAGGACAAGATCAGCATAAAGAGAAGACATGCCGTGTTGACAAATATCAAACACAAATGAAAAGTTCTTCACTATCAATTTAAGCTAGCAGAGATGAAGGAAAATCTCCTAAAATGAGGTAAACAGTGAAAGTTTCAGAGTCAACATCCTCAAGTAATTCTCTAAATATCAATAATGCTTTCCCAATCCACTCAACACATATTCATTGAGGTAAAAAGACTTTCACAATCCTTTCAGATGAAAATATGTTTGCATGTTTTCCCAAACTGATTGTTACAAATCTGACACAGAGTACAGGATCAACTCATTTTATGTTCTTCGTGTCTAACCAGCCTTGAAAACTCTATTCATTTAGAAACACATCTAGTGTAGAGAGATGAAGCAGAATCTACATTTCATATATGTTTTTTTCCAAAGCAACAAACATCAGAGAGTATGTACAACACAAGCAAGGATCTAGAGAAGAGGAAGCAACGTCTGGTTCAGACTGCACCAGTCAAATGATGTTGAAACTGACGTTGAATCTTCATGCTTTTCATTTTTAGATATGTGAGGTGTGGCAATGCAAATGTTCCCCTTTTCCATTGCTTTTAATCTCCCTGCAACTTGAGGATACACCAATCCAACAACCAGATTTACACACATTTTTACAATGACTTTATCCGGGTGTTTAACGTTTCTCATGCTATCAGTTTCTGGTAAATACACACACATATATAGCCTTGTCTTTGTATGTGTCAGGGTTTGTGTGTGGCTCTGTTCTGATCAGTCTGTTTTTCTCCACAGTGGTGCGCAGTCAGACTCTGACTGAGTCTGAACCGGTGGTAAAAAGTCCTGGAGAATCCCACAAACTCACCTGTACGTACACAGGAATATCAGACGGTGATGCACCTATCAGCTGGATCAGACAGGCTGAAGGAAAAGGACTGGAGTGGGTGTCCCACATTTCTGCTCCGAGTGGAAGCACTAAATATTATTCCACGTCGGTCAAGAATCGCTTCACCATTTCAAGAGACAACGATGTGGACCAGGTGTATCTGCACATGAACAGCCTGACAGCTGAAGACTCTGCTGTTTATTATTGTGCCAGAGCCCCACAGTGATACAGGAAGTCAGAGAGCTGTACAAAAACTGCTGCAGATGTTATTGTGACTGACTAATGACTCACTGAAAGTTATGTAAAAAACAAACAAAAAAACAACAGTTTTGCCGCAAGTTATCCTCCACAGATACAAATGAAGTAGGAATAGTTCCAACACTAGGAAATGGAGAATGGTAAATGGACTTGAGCTTGTATAGCATTTGTATAGTCTTCTGACTACTAGTGCTTTTACACCCAAGGTCACACATACACATCACACACTGATGGTAGAGGCTGCTATGTAAAGAGACCATCAGTATTAACTCATCCATTCATACACATCACACACTGATGGTAGAGGCTGCTATGTAAAGAGACCATCAGTATTAACTCATCCATTCATACACATCACACACTGATGGTAGAGGCTGCTATGTAAAGAGACCATCAGTATTAACTTATCCATTCATACACATCACACATTGATGGTAGAGGCTGCTATGTAAAGAGACCATCAGTATTAACTCATCCATTCATACACATCACACACTGATGGTAGAGGCTGCTATGTAAAGAGACCATCAGTATTAACTCATCCATTCATACACATTCACACACCGAAGAAGCAGCAGTAGCAACTCGGGGTTAAATGTCTTGTCCAAGGACACATAGGCTATGTAGCTGCAGGAGCTGGGGATCAAACCCAGACCTTTCAGTTCCTACTCTACCACTAAGCCACAGCTGCCATACTCATGACTGATCCCTCCAATTGACTTATGGTCCATGCAAACGTATTAAATTAACTTGCAAACTTACTACATTTTTAATTCTCATTACAAAATCTTTGATCATTTGTTTTGATATTTAGAAAATAAAATATATTTTTAACAATAGATTCCTAAAATAAAAGATTGTGATGCTTTAGTTTGAGGATTATCATAGATAATAGATGAATAGGCATCATCTTCTATTTACCATCATCTGAATTCTTGTTTCTCAAATATTCAGATTAATATGCATACATAAGCCAAAGTATCACAATGATTCATTATGACAAATTATCAATTACAAGATGAAGAAAATTATAGAATTTAAGTTCAGTGTGATTGTTACCCACTGCTAATAATAAACGTTTCCTGACGCTCCATACAGGAAACAGTGTTTAGTTTTTGTATGAGGCTTTATCACGGTGTTATTTGGGGTGGGCACTGTGATATACAGCTGTACAAAAACCTGAGAGCAACAATCTTAAACTATCCTATTTTAAAGATGGACAAAAGGGGACTGGACAAAATATCTCACATTGAACTATAAGGAAACTAATGTGTAATGGTTTTTATAAGCAGATTTTTAGGTAAAAGTTGTTTATTTAGTAGTTTGAAGTCGTAGGTAGTTCATGTATGTAAATGTTATTCTTAGTAAATCTCAACTTTAAAAAGAGTCAAAGACTCAACATGAACATACGCTTATAGGGGGACACTAGAGTTTCCTACAGATCAGGACTTGGTGGTTTTCAAACCTTTAATAAGGTGTTTTTCTGGTTCTTCAGGTTTTTGTTGAAGCATTGAGTTGAGATGTATCACTGTGCTTACTTTGACTACTGGGGTCAAGGGACTGCAGTCACCATTAATTCAGGTAAGTCACTTTAAAACCTTTTTAGTGATTACTATATTTATCTTTTTTTAAACTGATTTTTGATGCTTGAGAAGTTGGACCCGGTCGTAATGTTTAGGTTTACAAATAGCAGAATCAGAAAGCAGAGACAGTTGGTTGGTAATGCAGCTGTTTCCTTGAAAGCATTAGAAAACGGCTTTCTTGGCATTACAACTCTCTGCAGGACAGGGTTTTAAGTAAACATGACTTTGTCTGGATTTTAACTGCTGCTGGTGAGGACCTCAGAATGTTTTCCCCACATTAATATTCACCAACTTTTTATTTTGTGGATATTCACAAGACCTCATACTGTGTGATGAGAGGTAAGACTAGCGTTGAGCTGAGATATATTTAAGTTTTCTGTGTTTCAATAGGAGGTCTCTGTGTGAAAGTATGAAATAAATATAAAGTAAATTGCAGGAAAATTTACCTTCATGAGACTTTATTTTCACAATGAAGATTAAATTGTTGATCGTTGATATTGAGAGCATAGCTCATAAAATAACTTTCTCCCACAAATTGGCAACTATTAAACAATAGGCTTACATAAATATTCTAAATACTCATTTAATACATTATATATACAAATTATATTATTATCATGACATCTTAAGGTTTTGCTTATGTGAGGTTCTTTCATTAGTATGTTCACCTCCAATCCGTTGACTTGTGTTGACCAGACAAACAAAAATAAGATGTATGTTAGATTTTCTCATATTGTTTTCAAAATATTGTCTTATATTTGTTTACTGTGCAAGCTGGCTAAATAAATTCAAAAAGTTGATAGATGTGAGGATTTCTGGAATCAACTTTATTTACATTTTTATTTAATCAGATTCTTTATTAAGTATAATTTAAAAATATATATATTATTCAAACATTTTTTCATAAAGGTAAAAATTCACAATACCTCCATTTTCCGTCTATTAAAGACAATCTGGAATCCACGATTATGTGAGTTTTAATAAAGATGGAAAATTATTTTTTAATACTTTATAGACTGAATAAATAAAATATTGGGGGGAAAAATTGCCACTTGCAAGAAAACATCAAAATAATGTAAAACAATGAGATAGTTATGAGATAGGGGCGGGCAGTAGCTCAGTCTGTAGGGACTTTGGTTGGGAAGCGGAGGGTCAGCAGCTCATTCCCCCTCACTCTGACTATTTGATTGATTGATCTAACATAGAGCACTTTGGGTCTGCCTTTTGTAATTCTGTCATTAAAATATAAAATATATTTTGTTTACATTTAAAAAAGGCAGTTGTGATAATAATCAGTAATTTCTATTAATTTGGCTTTATAAAATCTTTTCTAAAGGAACTGCACCGACTCTGTTCCCTGTGGTTCAATGCGGCTCTGGGACTGGAAATCAAATCACTGTTGGTTGTCTGGCTCATGACTTCACCCCAAAGAGTACTTTCCAGTGGACGGATGCCAGCGGGACCAGTTTAACTTCTGTACAATATTCTACAACTGTCAATGACAACAAATTCACAGGTCTTAGTCTGGCCCAAGTATCCAAATCTGACTGGGGTTCAGGGAAATCTTTTAACTGTTCTATGACGTATCCTGGAGGATCCAAAAGTGTCAAAGTTGAAAGTAGGTGATTTTTAACCTTCTGTCATGGCTCTTTTACGTTTTGTCCAAATGCATTTTCTTGTTTTTATGTTCAGAATTGTCTATATATTTCCAATTTTCATCCAGTATTATTGAACAAATTCTTTCAGATTGATCTGATTTCAACTTAATCTCCATCTCTGCTCTTTCATTCACCTGCGTAGTGCCCGAACTCCCTCCAAAGATAACGTTGGTATTGGTGCCAAGAGGAGACACTCAGGCTCTGATGTGTTCAATTGATGATTTTTTTCCCAATGAATTGACGGTAAAATGGAAGAAAAATGAAATAGAAGAAACTGGCTTCACTACTTGGCCCCCCAAATCATTCAGGAACACATTTTCAGCTGTCAGTGTTCTGAATGTGAGGAACACAGACTGGGACAGTAAAGCCGTGTACACATGTGAGGTGACACACAAAGGCACAACATATATGAAGAAGGCCTCAAAAGGTACAAGTCTAATACAATCCTATCATAATACTGCTGTTTATTTACTACAACTAAACTGTAAACAATAATACAGTATCAAGGTGATACGAGATGAATTCCTCTAACTCTCTTTTTTTGTAGCTGCTGTCACATTGGCCCTTAACCAACCAAGTCCCAAAGAATTGTTCAACAACAACCAGGCAAAGTTGGACTGTATCGTTTCTGGACAAGACAGTAGTGTTGTAAACGACATGAGAATAACTTGGCAAATTAATGAACACAATGTGTCTGATGGCATTACTTTGACGGAAAATTCCGGAAATGGTCAACACAGCAAAATCAGCACGTTGACTCGGCGTCTCTCAGAGTGGCAGACAGTCAACAAAGTGAGATGTTCTGCCATGAGAGACAATATGACACCAGTAATTCAAGACCTGACTGTCCATAAAGGAGGTACAGTATGTTACTTACACGTGAATATAAATCCTGTAAATGAACGTCCTTCTCTAAATCAAATGTCTCTTTCAGATTGGAAGAAAACAAAAGTGACCGTCCACGTCCTCCCAGAGGAGGAAATCAGCAAAGGAAACGAGGTCACTCTAGTGTGCCTGGTCTCCAGTCTTGAACAGCAGGATTACTACATCGCCTGGTCTGAGTACATCGGACAAAAGACTGGAAACTATGTTGATGGCATTAACTTCCCACCTCAGAAGACCCAACAAGGCTACTCAGTAACAAGTATTTACTACACAACCAAGGACAAGTGGAACAACCACACGTACACGTGCAACGTCTGGCCTGCTGGCAGCAATAGTTCCATGAATCCACAGCCAGTGTCTAAGGCCCAGGGTAACTCCTTAGAATGTGACATACAGAAGACTTAGCTCTAAATGTTGTTTTTTTAGTGCTCATGTGTTCTGCTGTCTGTGTTTGCAAACCATGTGATGTTAAAACGCGCACCCTGTGATGTCACCAGTGTCTGTCATTGTAAAAAACAACATCCATGTCTCAATTTTGTTCTGTTTGTCATAAAATGGTGTTTTAATCTGTCTTTGTCAAGTGATCTAACAGCCTGATATGTGTGCTGAGTGTTTCAAATAAATGTTGCATTGAGAAAAAGTTTGTTACATATTCATGAATGAATTATAACATCAAACAAATTGAAGAACAAGCACAAAACAGCAGGGTTTTTTATGTTGCTGTTTCACTATGCAACATGAGAAATTACCATATAACATGTCAAAGAGAGAGAAACACTAGTGTATATGCACTATTCCATAACGTACAAAGACTATGTTAAGATACACAGACACACACACAGACACCTCTCATCTAACCACCTCTTATATTTTCCTTCAGAGTCAAAAGTGAGTGGGGGTGAATACTACATACATGATGCCGTTGAAGAGGATGAGTTCAGCAGCTTGTGGTCCACAGCCGCCTCTTTCATATTCCTCTTCATAGCCTCTCTCTTCTATAGCATGATAATCAGCCTAGTCAAGGTAAAGGCTTTTTCTGCACATTAGTTTTACCGACTTATACAGTATGTTGTATTATAGTTTTACTATCATTGGAAGGTATGAAATCAATGTCAGTGATGTAAGCGATATAAATACTACTTACAAACTCATGAGCATCATTTTTTCTGCGGGTGTAAAAACTTCTTCAGATCTTCACAGACCAGAATGTGCAGGATATGAAAAGACACTACACATTTAGAGACATGGACGTGAAAGTTAGATGAATCTATTTGTACATGTGATGGATTACAAACCCTTCTGGTTCAGATGTATTTCAAATGAATCTACCCGTTAAGCTAAAGGAAATTTGACATGTTAAAAAAAAAAAAAAGGCTGTGAAGTTTACCTTCTGAGTGGAGAATTGAATGTGGTTGATTGACCTAATTCAAAGGTAGATTACTTTAAAATGCAAAAAAAGCCTGTGTCCATTAACGCCTATTTTATTTGTTCTGGCAGCGTTCACAACCTCAATTTCAGAGCTTCTCTCACTGAGCTCTCACGGCGCTCACTGTTGCTAGGCTCAAGGCACTACTGCGTCTGTCTGTAGTGACCATAAGGTCTGTTTTAAAATGCTTTGTATGTCTAATATGAACTTTTATTCAAGAAAATATCACCAAGGAAACGTAAAAACGCCGTAAATGAATCATATTCTTGCACAAGCAGCAGACTTTTCAAATCACGCCACTGTTCATCAATGTGTCATTGACAAGTTAAATGAATGTATTTTTTAATATTGTTTTCCTTTATTTTTCAGATAAGGAGTCAATAAGGGATGGAACGGATGCACAACACAGACAAGTACATTTGTGATTTTTGGTATTTCTTTTTCATCTAGTTTTAAAAGCATGAACATAATCCACAAACTACTGTATATTGTAATTTCAAAAATGTAATACATGATGTTTAAACATTCTATTAAAGTGTATTTTCTGTAACCTAAATCCATGGTTTTCATGTCTTTACATTTCAGGGAAACTTGTACATAATGTTTTAATATCTGCAAAATGTTCTGTGTCTTTCTTCTCTCTTATGAAATGTGTGTGTGTTGTGTGTGTGTGTGTGTGTGTGTGTGTGTGTGTGTGTGTGTGTGTGTGTGTGTGTGTGTGTGTGTGTGTGTGTGTCTGTGTGTGTGTGTGACTGGTTGATTTGTATTTTGCTGTTTCCATCATCTGCCCAGAGACAACAGATGGAAATTAGCTAGCTAGTTAAATCTGGTACAAAGCATCTCTTCTCTTCTGAAACTAATGTTTTTTTTTGTACACTGTCCCTGATTCAAATAAACAATTATATATAAAAAAATATATATATCTCATGCGCCTTTTTAAAAAAACCATCCCACTTTAAGAATAGGGGGATAGCATTTTGATACAGGCAACACAAAATAAAATGTCTAATTTTGTTGTGTCAATAAGTAATGTTGAGTATTTTAGTTCAAATAAATGGTACTTATTGCTTAAAATGAGGATGGACAATGTTTTACCTAACCATAATAGGTCCACCAGTGCGGCTAGGCCCCAGAAAGCTTTCCCTTTTCCCCTCATTATGGGCGGCCTTGACTAGAAATGATGGTGGGCCTGTGTTGAAAAGCTTTTGAGGAATCGAAGAACATCAAAAATAACTCTGCATCAAGTCGATCTTTGCAAATGTCTTTTATCAGTTAAGCTCAGAAGGGTTTTCTAGTTTCCTGGCCTTGCTAAACATATCATCTTTAGAGAGTCACTTCCCCCTTCTCTGTGCACCTCTGGGACCACACCTGTGCCACTGAAACTTTGTAGAAACTGTCTGAGCTACAAATAAACTTCCTCAAGTGAGAGACTCGTATGCCACTGCATACATTTACAAACCAGTTTGTATCCAAGCATGAAGAGGCAAACATGCACACTGTAGACACCGCCCACCAGCACAACTCTACAGAAAAGTGTTGGCGGCTGTGGCTCATTTGGTCGAGTTGATCGTCTCTGAACCAGAAGGTGGGGGGTTCGATCACCAGCTCCTGCAGCTACATGTCTGATGTGTCCCTGGGAAAGACACTTAACACCAAGTCGCTGCTTCGTTGGTGGTGTGTGAATGTGTATGAATGGGATTAGTTACTGATGGACATCAGTAGCATCAGTGTGTGAATGTGTAGGTGTGACCTGCGGTGTAAAAGCGCTTATAGCTTATATCAACCCTCATTGTTTTTTATCTCTTCTTATTGTTTCTTTCTCTTTTAGTTGCTAATTTATCTTCTTACATTCTTTTTGAAAACCGAACAAGGATGCAATCTACAAAAAAAAAGTAATTTAGTTTAAGGCTGGTAACATGAGATAACATTAACTGACAAAACTTTCATTTTCTTCTTAACAAATTCCTTTACTAATCTCTGATTGCTAAACACAGGGTTATGAAGAATTGGTTGATAAAATGACCTCCAAGCCATTTCTACATTTCTATTCATCATTCTCCCTTTATTTACCAGTCATTTTCTTCATGTGTAATGTGTCATCTTTTGTTTATTAGATTCACTTCAAAAATTCTTTATTAAAGCAAGTTGATGAAGAGTTTGACTTGAAAAGAAGTGTGCAATAATGTCAGCTTGTTGAAATAAAAGGGAACATTTTAGAGACTTCAGACTTTATCCTTTTCACAGCACGGTTTCTGTCCAACAGACAATTTCAACCAAAGAACAGTTTCTACACAAAACAAACAATGTCAAACAGCAATCAAAAGTTCACACTCTGGCTTGTTCAGTGAGGCCTTTTGTTCAGGGCATCTTTAACAGCAGGGATCAAGCTTTTCCAAAGGCAAGCCGTTCTGCACCTCAGTGCTCTGTACCTCCGACCCGAGGGAAGTGGGTTGAGGTTGGTGTTTAGTGGATATGTGATGTCCTGTTGTACTGAAGTTTCAATGCGTGTTATGGCCCCTGTTGTTGAGTTCTGTTAGGCTGGGTTTGGGGAGATTATTCTGGCAGCTGTTGCTGTGATGCTTCACATGCATGCTGCCTTATAAAGTTGACCAAAGTAAGCGAAGACTGCCATCTAGTGGCAAACGCATAAAATGATCTGTTGTCTTGATGCAGTTAACCTAAAAAGGTAAAAGGTATTCAAACCACCACTATGTGAGTTCTTATAACATTTTTAGATTTGACACATTCATGGGACTTTATAGTAAGTATAAAATCATTAAAAAGACAGCTTATTGTACAAAAAGCAGTTAAGGCAGAAGGCACTGAGCAAGAAAATATTCCAAACTGAACTGCAGCAACTCGACTCGTCTGTGTTGTAAAATATTCAGCTTTTGATAAAAGTTAGGTTCCACCTTTTTCTTGATGAATCTCCTTAAAAAACAGGCTTTAAGAAAATGAACACATTGAAGTTTGAAATATTAGATTAAACAAGCAGAGAATTGCTCACTCCTCTATTTTTTTATTTTTTTAATATGTTAAGCGATCTATTTCTACTATCTATAACATTTTAACATTTTCATTAGAAAACTGAGAGGTCTCTTAGGTATGGAAATACTTTGTCATGTACTGTAGTCACTGTAGTTATTGGTGTAAGTTGGGGCTAAGAAACAGTGTTACACACTATAACATTACTAAATATAGAAGTTTAATCCATATGAATCCAATTAATTGTACAGTCAGCAAAGCTCCAGATAAATCAAAAATTAGATCAGATTGGCAAACAGAAGCTTTAGTAAAATGTTACTGCTAATTATGACAGTGCAAACATGCTTTAGGGAGCGTTTCAGAAAGACAATATGTTGACAGAAGGATAGTGTAATATGCAGAACCTGTGGCAATAGTAGGCTTACCGGCTCAACATCACTAAAATACTAATCTTTAAACAGCCATACTCTGTGCATGTGATAAAATGTGTGTGGACAAGCTTATACACTGAATTTAATTTCTGTTAAATTGTTTATTGTCCCTCGTCTACTGCAAACTGCCTGTAGTTGCAGATTTTTTTATTCTGTGTAATTGTTCAATATAACTTTTTCTCAATTGGATGGAGTCCAAGGAAAATTTGCCCAAGTATATCTTGTGTTATCTTATTACATAACATAAGTGTTTATGTAGAAGATTTTGCTCTGACTTGACCTTCCATTGACCAATCAAAGTCAGCATATGTCAGTTATTAAATCTAATTCAGTTTAATACATTGCCCTGCGATATAATCCTTGGTTTTCTACAGACCCTGTGCCACTGCGTAAATTGCTGTGAAAATAAAGCATTCATGTTGTATGTCTTTACTTTTTATCATATTCTGTTCCCCCATGTAGGTGTGTTTCATGTATCAATTTTCAATCACCTAACATGTTTAATTTTAGTTTTATGAAAATACTTTAGTGTGTGCACAGTCACATTCTGAGGTTAAAAAAAGATTTGATCAATTATTTTGCTGTTCTTTTTAAACTACTTGACTCTTCATTAATAATTGACTTAGTTCAATTATCTTTCCTAATAATTCCAGTTTTCTGGTGTATTTTAAGGAGGTGTTCGCATATCCATCTATCCATCTATTTTTCAGTTTTCAGGGATAAAATCCATGTGTCTTTGCTGGCAAAATAGTGCGCAGATATTCACTATGATAAGAACTGATCACGTTTCATTCTCTGGCAGTTTTAACGTCCAGAATTAAATAGTTATCCCTAACATTGAGAAATGTAATTTAATGAAAACCACAATGGTAATACAAATCCTTATAATAGTTTTGCATTATCTGAATGATTAGAACCAGAGCGGTTGCTTTGTGTACTGCAGTAAAGGATGAGGCAGCCACCCTGTGTCTTGAAGGTTTTTGTGTTGTGGTGTTTCACTGTGTACACGGGGGGCCACAGTGTTTCACACCAATACAAAAACCTCTCAACAGACACAAACAGTCTTTTTCTTGTAAAAAGAATGATGTATTTAAAGACCATATACAACCCTGAGAGGTTTTGGCTTCAGCAAAATACAGTCATCCTACAGAAGGAAAAAAAGAAGAAATATATCCTTACAAGTCTAAATGAACAGCTAAATGATGCTTAAGGTAAGTGATAACATATGATGAAATTTAAAAACTAGAACAGAAGAAAATGTGCATGGTGTATATGGAGAAAGTGAGTCTGCAGGGTGGAGTTTTTGAACTGAGTCATATCACAGTGCATTATAACAACCACAGTGATACACCCTGTGACAAAAACCTAACAACTCAACGTACCAGACCTTAATTTGGATTTATCCTGTGTGCACAACTTTTTTAAACCTATATTCATATTTAATCTTCTTTGTGATTGTTAACGCTTTATTTGAGTGATCTTTACATTTTCATTTTTAATGTCTATTTTTCCGTTTGTCATGATGCTCTGGATGTCGTGTGTGAAGCACTTTGAACGGCCTTATTGCTGAAATGTGCGTGTATCAAATATAAAAATCAGGCTAATCAGGCTTAAAAGGGAAACATAGAATAATTTGGTTCAAAGAGTATACTAAAATTTCAAGATTGCTCCTGATGCTTAAATTGTATGAATTGGAAAAAAGAAGAACTAACAATGCAAAATATCAGACACAGGTTTTTGTACGAGTGTGTGGCACTGTGTATGGGGGGAGCCACAGTGACTTATAGTAATACAAAAACCTGTTCATGCACGGAGTTGAAGCACAGAAGTGATACTCAGGAGAGGAGGGGAAAAACAAATTGTGTGTGTAAATCCAAAAACAGAGCATCTTAGACGAGCCTTCTTTCCCACTGTCAATTGGTATCAACAAAGATCATTTTCACAAACTGACTAGCAATTTGACAACTCCTTTGTGTAGTGTTGTAGTACTTGAAATTGGTCTTGGTCTCAAGACCACTTTTTTGAAGATCTCTATCTCGTCTCGGAATCGAAATATTTTTAATTCGGCCATGTCTCGGTCTCAGACTCGGCAGTCTCCAGATTTTAAATTCAAGAAAGGTCAAGACCACCATTGATTGGCTTCTTTCTCAGTCATTACTGTTATTAGAAGGAAAGCATCAGTGTGCACAGAGCTGAAATGACTGACATCACAGCACAAAAAAACAAACCACACACACACACATCTAACATATCAACATCCAAAGTGCAATCAAAGAGTCCTGAGTGAGTGAAGCTTGTAAGCCATAACAAAAGATGCATGACAGATTAGCAATAAATAATGCTAAAAAAGAATCTAGGGTTGGAAAATAATAAACATTCAAGTTAACATGTGGGATATCTTAAAAACATGATAAATAGGTGAATGAATAGGGTTAAGAAAGGTTAAAAAGAGTGAGGTTTAAAAAAAAAAAAAAGATCAGCCTTTCATGAGTCTAATGGATGTGGGCACAAAGCTTGACATGGCTCTTTCAGTACTGAAGGTGAGAGATCAGTCAGAGGGAAGAAGGTTGTAGAGATTGTAAAGTGTGCAGTCTGAGGCTATGTGTTGTCCCTTTAGTTTTGTCCTGCCGGTTAGTGGTTCCTGCTTCTGTTCGATTATTTTACAGCTCATTGTCATGATTCTGTTTAATGGAATTTGATGAATTTTAGACAGGGACCCAAAGCAGGTTGTGATATTAAAAGTTAAAACTGATTCAATAAAACATTTGCAGAATGCGCTTATCTTGTTTAAATGTGAAAAGTTCTACTGTTAAATTGCTAGAATTGGTTGACGGGATATCCAGTGTGCAGAGTGCAGTTTTTGTATGGAGCTATTTCACAGTGTACTATATAGCAGCGGCCACAGTGATACACCCAATGACAAAAACCTCCATCAGCAGAGAGACTCATAAAATGCTGTCACACAAACAAGTACGTAGGTGACACTTCATTCTGAAGCCTACACGAATCTAACAAATCTACTCTCAGGAAAAATTGACAATAATGTGTTCTTAGACAAATGCACGTGTGAAAGTGTAAATTTCTATCATAATGTTGTGGTTTAACATAAAAAGGAACCGTCGTAAAGTAGATACTCCCGTACGAACATTACAAACCATGCACCCTATGAGGCTAAGGTTTTTGTACGAGTATGAAGCAACGTGTATGGAGTGGGAGCCACAGTGATATGTAGTCGTACAAAAACCTATTCTCAACTAAACAGAAGCACACAGACACCTTGTCTGCAGAAAAGGAGAAGGTATTCATAAATCAAGGCCAGGCACATTTCCTTGGGCAATTCTTCCGCAAGAATAAGATAACCCTATGACAAAATTTATAAAAAAAATGAAAAGAGAAAGGGGGAATTTACAAACCAACTGCCAAACATGCAAAGTATGCCAGAGCAATAATGTTATTCACAAAAGGATGAGCGTCTTTTGTCCGTGGTTTTAGCCCTCTACACATTTAAGTTTAATACATTTGGGTTTTTTTGCTCTTTTTCCACTTTTACAATTATTTATCAAAAACAGTTCACTGGGATATTTCAACCTGCTGATCCCTTTTTAAATCATAATGTAAAAAAAGTTAAAACTTAAAGTTAAAGCTTTTCTGTGCTGTGACAGCCAGTGTACAGAGTGTAGTTTTTTGTATGGTGTTATATCACAGTGTGATATGACGGCCACAGTGATAAATCCAATGACAAAAACGTCTTTCCAAGGAGATGAAAATGAAACCAGATGGTCAGACAGCTTCCTGCTACATAAAGAAACTGTTGTACACTGAACGGAGGAAGACATTCACAAAAGCAGCCGAGGCCACTGTCCAAGTTTGTAAGCCACTGAATAAATGATGATAATTAACGAGATAAAGTATTTTGTTGTCATATGCACAAAGCACAGAATAACTGTGCCAAATGTGCAAGTGTGATTAACAGAGGAGATTCATCTTCCTCAGCAGCTACGGTCAGCACACATAGATCCAGCTCTGGAAAGCGTTTGTTTAGTGTGTCTTTTAGTTCAACATTTTAGCATGCAAAAACTTGCTAGTTAATGCATAACAAAACGTGCAGCTCTTGCATATTTGGATATTTGTTTCAGGTAAGAAGTCATGTGTTGCCTGAGTTATGAGTTATTACGCTGCTCAAATTCTAATGTTGGTCTGGTTTTTGTTTTTGTTCTTTTACTGTTGGGGTTTTGTTTTTGCTGGTCAGGTGTCTCTTCCATATGTTGCATTTTTGTTGTGATGTTTTGTTGTGATTGAGTTCTTATGTGTTGTAATGTTTGCACTTTTTTTGCCCATCACCAATGGACTTTCTCGGTGCACCCTTAGTACCTGGACCAAATTTCAATACAATCGGTTTGAATTTGACGGAGTGCCAAAAACATCACCTTCCTGGTTCCACAACAAGCAAAGCTAGAAGTAAGGTAAATGTGTGAAGTGAAGTTGTGATTAATTTTTTTTTTTTTTTAAGAAATCTGAAACTATAAGGTTCAAAAGGTAGAATAAAAATAAACTGGCGCCAAAGTGTTATTCAATTAAATCTGGGTTAGACTGCAAGAAGTGGGACGGAGATAAGGTACATAACACTTAGCACAAACTGTATTGGACAAATGTTTTTGTATGAGTGTGTGACACTGTGTACCAGGGGGGCACAGTGATAACTTGTAATACAAAAACCTGTCTATACTGAATGGTCTCCAAGGAAAAGAAAAAGGAGAAGATATTTACAAATCCAGGCCCATATTTTTCAGACCCTGAAGAACAGAAATATTTAATCAAATAGTGGAAAATTGCAGTATTGTGGAATTATTATGTTATTTTTCAAACTTTATTCTAAAAGTTAGTGTTGAAGTACTCCGAATCGATATTGGTCTCAAGAACGGTGTCGAGACCACTTTTTGAAGGTCACAGTCTCGTCTCGGATTCAAAAGCATTTTTAATATGTCTTATCTCGGTATCGGGCTGCGCGGACTCTGGATTTTAAATCAAGACTGGTCTCAAGACAACTTTTGGAAGGTCTCGGTCTTGTCTCGGCATCAAAACCATTTTGACTCAGTCTTGTCTTTGACTTTGTCTTGTCTAGGTCTTGGACTACGGGGATTTTAAATCAAGACCACCACTGATAGGCTATTTTTTCCACATCATTACTGGGATAAGAAGGAAAACACCTCTTTCTAAAAGAACTAAAATGTGTCAAGTCATTCATGATTTGATTTTCATACCCCGGTTACAGCCGCAACCTTCCCAGTGTTACTGTCTAAGTGAGTGACACGCCCCCTGCACACAAGATGATGATTTTTCTGAGATATTTATGGTCTGGTCTCGGTCTCGCCCTGCCTTGGTCTTGGTCTTGATTCGGTCTCGATCCCAAAATGTCTTAGTCTTGGTCTCGGAGTGCTTCGGTCCCGGTTATGTCTTGGTTTCACTTAGTGGGGTCTTGAATACAACACTACTAAAAACCCTAAGTAAAGCTATATCTTTCTCAAACTTTTATCAGCAGATTAAATCAACTTTAAATACCAAAACAATCGAATAGACAGTCAAGTCAGCAGATCATTCTCATTATCGTACATACATACTTAATGTTGGTTTTAATTTTAAGCAAATGTTCAAACATTAAGGATCCAATAACTGTTATATCACATACTATTTGTTATCAAACACTTAGAATGCACTCATACATTTTGAAATTCAAATTATAAACGAGACACACAATCAAACCGATTTTGGAAATGTCAACAAGCTTTGGATGGTTATTATGTAAAACACAGGAAACCTCCACCACAGCAGGTGCTTCCTCATCCAGCTACTGAACGGAAACTTTGGACTGAAAGCCAAAAGCTCAGACATGAGCACTGATGATGCCTGACATTTTTAATATGAGAAACATAAGCCAGAGAATTGGTATGTGTTTATTTTTGAAGTGACAATATTGTTTTTGTTTGTAAACTTAATTTTCATGGTCACCATTGCTTTCATAATAATAATAATAATAATACTTAATTTGTGTATTTACTTTTCAATACAGGTAACCAATTGAGACAATAAAAGCATACAGAATATTAAAGCAACATAGAACATATAAAAGATTCAAAATGAAATCACAGGGTTAAAGTGATTTTGTAAAAGTATGTCTTTAGTAGAGAAATAAAACGAGGAACTGGTTCTGTAACTTTGATCTCTTCTGGCAGGCTGTTCCAAAGTCTGGGGGCTCTGACAGCAAAAGCAAAAGTCATGACTAATTTCATCAAAGATTGGAAACTGTTGACATCTAAAAGACCAAGTCTGCTAAAAGTTGAAAAAGTCACTTAAGTCCTGTAGACTGAGAGAGGATCAGCAAATCTGCATTACCACTGATAACGCCACAAACAACATCAGAGCGCTTGAACTGAGTGTCAGAACAGGGTTACATGTTCTGTCCAACATCTTGACAAGCCATCCCCTAAACCATGTGAAAAGAAGTGCTTTTGATGTGAACACAGGAGCTTCACAAGTTGCTAACTTGATTGTAAATAATGCAACTGAGGGAAAATAAAGTCGTGGTTGGAAGTTATGGCTAAACGTAGATGTAGTCAAGACCACACTAACCAAGACCAAGAGAGCCAAAGACCAGAGTGCTCAGAGACCGAGACAGGACCAAGTAATTAAGGGATCGAGACCGAGTCAAGAACAAGACCAAGACAGGGCAAAACAAGACCAAGATCATAAATATCACTGAAAAATCGTCATGTTGTGTGCAGGGGGCGTGTCACTCACTTAGACCGTAACAACAGGAAGGTTGCCGCCTAAGTGAGTGACTTTTTGCAAGAGGCGTTTTTCTTCTAATCACAGTAATGACGTGGAAAAATAGACTATCAGTGGTGGTCTTGGCAAGTCTTGATTTACAATCCGAAGTCCGCCCAGCCTGAGACCAAGACATGACCAGGGTTGGGAAGTAACGGATGTAACGGCGTTATGTATTTAAAATACAAAATAAGAGTAACTGTATTCTGTTATAGTTACAGTTTAAATTGGTGTATTCTGAATACAGTTACTTTCTCAAAAAAAGGATTACTTGTAGGGATTACTTTACGGAACTACATGCTGGTTGCACTGTGCGGATGCAGAAGCAGGTGGCATTATGTGCGCAGGTACGCTGCAAGTCAATGCGTGATAGCACTTTCCACACAACCGAATGACAATGGCAGAGGATGAGAAAAACGACCAGGAGGACAAAAATGCATTTTTGGCATGGAAATTCAGAGAACATTTTACCTACAAACCTGGTCAAGAAGGCCGCAACATCACAGTGCAGTGCAAGCTTTGCTCACCGTCAACGAAGCTGCTTTCAGCATCGTGGGACTCCACGTCTAATTTGAAGAAGCATCTTGAGGTAAGTTGGCTAATTAGCATTAACAGAGAAATGACCCCGGCAGCTATTAATCCAGCTCCGCCGGCTGAGAGTGCTCACATGCGGGGAAAGAAAGGAGGGTTAATGTCTGCCGACTCGCATGTTGCTTGTCCTACACTCACAAACAAGGCCTATTTTAAATTGTGTATTTTTACAAGGGCTTTCTGCAAGAGGTTAGAGGCTCAGTGGCTGTAGTTTGGACATGCAGAGCAGAGAAAGCTGTTCTACTTTAATATACTGTACCATGCCAGCAGCCTACCATTTAGTCCATAAATGTATTGGCACCACTAGGTTGGTTCTTACCATAATATGGTATGGCTGATGAACATATTACGTTCATCAACACTGGGCTAATTATGTAACATTATTGTATTTCTGAGCCATTAAAATGTACCTAATCAACTGATTATGATTCTTTTTTTTTTCACTGTGTTTGCATTTATTTAT
The DNA here is from genome assembly GCF_963584025.1 of Labrus mixtus. Lineage (NCBI taxonomy): Eukaryota > Metazoa > Chordata > Actinopteri > Labriformes > Labridae > Labrus > Labrus mixtus. The sequence continues at coordinate 8,763,937 of NC_083631.1, read as the reverse complement.
TTTTATTTATTTTCAGAGAAAGCACCCCATAGCCATACAGAGGACAGCAGCTAAAAGGACTGAGAAAATGATGACTGCTGATGACGGTGACAAATGCAGCGCCATTACCAGTACAACTTTTGGACCTCATCAGAAACAAGCAAAGTTCATCGCAGCAGCTGCCACCGATACCCAGAGCAAAGTTAATGTGCTGATTTTTGACTTTGTAATTGGCAGTGCATAACCCTACTCATTAGTAGAGGATGCAGACTTCCGTAAGCTGATAGAAGGAATCAGTGGTGGGAAAACGCCCATGTGCAGGAAGACTCTGATGCAGCGCATCAACAAAGCGTTCCAGAGCATGAAAGGGTCAATAACCAGAAAACTCCATGGGATTCATACAGTATGCACGACAGCAGATATATGGACTGCCCACCATAGGAGTTATTTAGGGATCACTTGTCACTGGATTGAGCCAGAGACATTGGAGAGGAAATCGGCAGCGCTGGCATGTGAAAGAATAAGAGGATGCCACACATACGATGTCACTGCAACAAAAATTAGCAAGATACATGGTGCGTTTCAAATCCAGGGCAAAGTCACAGCAACAGTGACTGACAATGGAAGCAATTTTGTCAAAGCTTTCAGAGAACATGGAGCATCGGATGTAGAAGAGGACACAGATGATGTGCAATTTGCAGATGTTGCTGCAATTCTTGACGAGGTCCAGGAGGAGCAAGATGAGAACTTTTATTTACCCCCACACCAGCAATGCGCAGCTCACACTCTTAACCTGATCGCCACAAATGATCTGGATAAGGCTGCATCACAAGGTCCCACACGGAAACTGTACAGAAGTGCCACGTCAAAATGTTCTGCCATTTGGAACAAAGCTCACCGCTCACCAGGTGCAGCTGAAGTGATTGAAGACATTGCCAACATGAGGTGTGTTGTCCCCTCCGTGACCAGATGTAGCTCAGAGTATCAAGCTATTGAAAAGGTAATGAGTCTCACCGAAGCCCAGCTCATTGAAGTCTGTGACCGTCTCAATGTGGCCAAACTACACCCTCAAGAGGTTGTGTTTTTGAAGGAGTACACTGCAGTTCTGAAACCACTCACCCAGTCAATCGACCTTCTCCAGGGCGAAAAGAACTGTTTCCTTGGCTTTTTGATACCCACAATTCTCAGCCTGAAGGGAAAATTAATGGAGAAAGTTACACAGGTACAGTTCTCTGCGCATAAAATCATGGCAGTCATCAAAGCCATAGATTCACTCTACGATTCTTTTGGCTTCTTGTCATTTAAGTGCAAAAAGAGTAATGTACAAAAAAAGCCATTTCCTCCACCACATTACCTAGTGCATATATTGTCCTCACAACTGCCGTCACAGTATACACCTACAGGCATGTAAACTAGATATGAAGTTGCACTTAAATATTGCCTGTACACATAAGAGTGTTAAGCTTTCTGAGATATACACTGGCCTTTAAAGTCACTTTTTTTTTTTTGTTTTTTTAAGATTTATTTTTGGGCCTTTAATTGAGAGATAGGACAGTGGATAGAGTTGGAAACCAGGGAGAGAGAGAGTGGGGAATGACATGCAGGAAAGGAGCCACAGGCTGGACTTCAACCTGGGCCACCTGTTTGAGACCACAGCCTCCATACATGGGGCGCGCGTCCTAACCACTGCACCACCAGCGCCCCAAGTCACCTTTTTACCATGCATAATGTGTTTGCTGTGAGTTCACGAAGTGCATGATTGCACCCTGTATTGTTCTCAATGGAATTTACAATTTTTATTTTATGCACATTTAAAGCATGTTTTTGCTTTGTTTTCACCTGCTTGTTAAAGCAGCCATGTTACGCTTTAATTTCCCTAATTTCTGAGCTGTGGAAATTAATAAAGGTAAAGGAAATTGAATGGATGCCATTTTACTTTAAGTTGCAGGACAAAATTTACCACATTTGTGTTTTGTGTACTTGCATAACTTTTTCTAGTAAAAATTTTCTAGATTCCAAAAAGAGACCTTCAAAAAGTCTCGAGACCAAGACCGATTTTGAGTCCTACAACACTAGGAAAAACGCTGATACTACCGAGAAGTTAGGCCATCATTCCTGAGGGATATATTGCTGTCAGATGAAAGCTGATGGATTGTGAGATTGTAAATTATCCAAACCAAAGTTAAGGACTGAAACACAGAATATCACAAGTAAAGATAGTTTTGCTGATTGAATTAGCTATGACAGATGAATTAGATATGTGCAAAGACTTTACATTTATTATTTTTAGCTGGTATAGAATGTGGACTTGAGGGCAACACAGCCCTACATCATACACATTTTTGCAGGTTTAGATTAATTCAGATAAATCAATTAATATATCTGGTTGTGTTAACTCCATACTGCACTATCCAGACCTGCTGCACTATGCAGATGACACTCAGCTTTATCTACCGGTCAAACCAGACAATCTCGCAGAACTCACCTCTCTTACACAATGCCTTGAAGACATAAAACACTGGATGGCCCATAACTTCCTACAATTAAATGAGTCAAAAACTGAAGCTGTTCTTTTTGGCCCCCCCGACATCATCAAACAGGTCTCCAACAGCTTAGGTCACTTATACAGCCACATTAGGCCCCACGCCAGGAACCTTGGCTTTATCTTCGACTCAGGCTTTACATTGACTTTACATTGGCCTTACATCAGTGACTTACACACAGTAACCCATGCACTCATTTCATCCCGGCTTGACTACTGCAATTCTTTATATACCGGGATAAGCCAGTCGTCCCTGTCCTGTCTGCAGCTGGTCCAAAATGCTGCAGCAAGGCTGCTGACTGGAACCAAGAAGAGGGAGCATATCAGTCCTGTCCTAGCGTCCCTTCATTGACTCCCAATAAGATTCAGAATCGATTTTAAGATTGTGTTGTTTGTTTTTAAAGCCCTGAATGGCCTGGCCCCCCTTTACATTACCGACCTCCTCAGGCCGTACACCTCATCTAGGCGCCTGAGATCATCAGACATGGGCCGCCTGGCTGTTCCCCGCTCACGGCTCAAGCTAAAGGGAGATAGGGCCTTTTCAGTAAAAGCCCCTAAACTGTGGAACAGCCTCCCTCATTCAATCAGGTCTGCACCCTCTGTTGACTCTTTTAAGTCCCGTCTCAAGACATACTTTTATATTTTAGCATTGGAGTCCCCTGGTCCTGAATAGACCATTTCTTTCAGGTTCCTTTGTTGCTTTCTTTATTTTGTTGCTTTCTTTATATATTCTTTCTTTTTATTTGTATATATGTATACATATATATATTTCTCTCTTGTGGACGTTGTGATCTGAAGTTGTTTTTTCGTTTTTAATGTATTGTACAGCACTTTGGTCAGCTGTAGCTGTTTTTAAATGTGCTTTATAAATAAATTTGACTTGACTTGACTTGAGAAAGGAGAATGTGATAAAGAGGAAGTGAACACTAACCGTTGTCAAACACACTTAATATTATATAACCCACACCACAGGAAATAAATATCTCTAGGGACGTGGTTAATAAATAGTACAGTGGGAATAGCTTTTGTCAGTGGAACATGTTAGCTTTTCACTGATTAAACAACACGTTTAGTATTTATTTTATAAGCAGACTGTAATATATCACTGTGATGGCTACTTTGACTACTGGGGAAGAGGGACCCAAGTCACAGTAACTTCTGGTAAGTAATAATCAAAATACATGTTAATGAATGCAGTCGATGATTTACAATGTTTAATTAAATGAATGTTGATTTATTGTGTACTCGAACCAACGTACAGTCTTCAGCATTTACATTAGGGTAAATATAAGGCATACAAACTGGTTTACTGATGAAGTACATAGATTTATTCGATGACACAAGCTCTAGAGGATTTTTGCACTAAAGTGTGATTGAAACCAATCATTGTGACTACTACGCCTACTTTGACTACTGGGGGAAAGGAACGATGGTGACCGTCACAACAGGTAAAAAAGGCTCTTTCTGTCCTCATATTTAAGAATTTATAATATACTGTTTGATTTAACATATCAAGACCTCAGTGGCTTGAGGAAAATCTTTATGGTGCTTGTTTTTGTATGTTGAATGTGTTAACTCATTACACTGTGACAATGGTTTTGACTACTGGGGGAAAGGAACGATGGTGACCGTCACATCAGGTAAAAAAGGCTCTTTCTGTCCTCATATTTAAGAATTTATAATATACTGTTTGATTTAACATATCAAGACCTCAGTGGCTTGAGGAAAATCTTTACGGTGCTTGTTTTTGTATGTTGAATGTGTTAACTCATTACACTGTGATGGTGCTTTTGACTACTGGGGGAAAGGAACGATGGTGACCGTCACATCAGGTAAAAAAAGGCTCTTTCTATCCTCATATTTAAGAAATTATAAACTACTGTTTTATTTAACATATTTAGCCCTCAGCAGCATGAAAAACATCATTATGGTGTGTTTTTGTATGCTGAATGTGTTGACTTATTTCACTGTGACGGTGATGGTTTTGACTATTGGGGAAAAGGAACGATGGTGACCGTCACAACAGGTAAAAAAACGTTTAATCTTCATAATGAAATTGCGGTGATGACAAACAAATTTAGATAACAACTTCAGTGGTTGGTTCACTTTTTGTATGATAAATGCTGTGATATATAACACACACTGTGACACTGTTTTTGATTACTGGGGAAAAGGAACGATGGTGACCGTCACAACAGGTAAGTCAACTGCTTGTTTTGTACATTTTGTTTTTAAATCAGATTTCGTATTTTGGGGTACATTTAGTTGAGACACCTTGAATACTGTATGTTATTTGTGTTTTGTATTGGAAATCATGCCTTTTCTGAGTTGATACTTGTAGAGGTAAATATAAAAATGCAAAAGGTTAGATAATATTAAAAATTACGAACCGTTAAATATCTTGATTCCTGAGAACAGGTTTTTGTATGCCGTGGTTAATATATTGTCCAACTGTGACTACACTTTTGACTACTGGGGTAAAGGCACAATGGTCACTGTAACTTCAGGTATGTATCTTTAACATTTCTGAATTTAATGTCTTATCCAATGTCTGATGCAATGTTATCTTTTTGATGTGGTCACGGGAAAGTAGCCAGCGATGAAACAGCAAACTGTTTTCTGTAGCCGGGTAAAGAGTTTGCAAAAGACTTCAAACTCCTGGCTGCAGAGTTCAGTTTTAGATTACTTCTATTCAAAGATGCATATTTTACTTAGAATTGTTTACTGTTGTTGACATCAAAATATTCAACAAGAGGTTGTGGGATATTACAGTGATAGGTTTTTGTGACAAGTCCTTATTGACTTTCTTCACTGTGATAACTGGGGCTACGGTTTTGACTACTGGGGTAAAGGCACAATGGTCACTGTAACTTCAGGTATGTATCTTTAACATTTCTGGATTTAATGTCTTATTCAATTACTGATGCAATGTTATCTTTTTGATGTGGTCACGGGAAAGTGGCCAGCGATAAAACGGCTAACTAATTATTGTAGCCGGGTAAAGAGTTTAGAGTTCGGTTTACATTTTATGCTATTCAAAGATGCATAATTTACTTAGAATTTTTTACTGTTGACGACACCAAAATATTCAACAAGAGGTTGTGGGATATTACAGTGATAGGTTTTTGTGACAAGTCCTTATTGACTTTCTTTACTGTGATAACTGGGATGCTTTTGACTACTGGGGTAAAGGCACAATGGTAACGGTGACATCAGGTAAGATTTGCACTGCAAAATGTCATTTTTTAAGTTACATTTAAAGTAGTGATACTTCAGATTTAAATGTCACTTTTAAAGTAGGGTACTTTCGTGTAGTTGAACAGTAACTTTGTAAGAAGATGCAATGTCGTTTGTTTTTAGCAAGTTAAATTTGCAAGAACCATTGGTAGTGCACAAAACATAAGCAGACGTAGCCCTTTTTATATTTGAAGTAACTATTCTACTTCTTTTGACTACTGGAGAAAAGGTACAACTTTAACCGTTACATCAGTTAAGAATAATTGAATTCCTAAATTATTTGCTTGATTTAAATAAAAGTATGTCAAGAACAAAAAATTGCCACTAAATAATTTGCCGTATATTCAAAGAATTTACATCTTCATCTATTCAGTCTAAAATATAACTAAGAGCGGTTGTAGTCGAAGTTGTAGACTTCAAAAAAATCAAACATATGAAAACTACAAAAATCATATTACTGGTGAAGGTTAGTTCAAACAATAACATGTAAAAAAGAGAGATAGCAGATGAGATGGAAGAACTGTATGGAGCGTAGTTTCCACATCAGGTAAAGGTGTCAAAATGTATTCTTCAATCCAATGCTTTAAGCCATCTGTTAAAAGTGAGCCGACTTCTCTTCATGTGTGATTTAAGTTTAATAACAAATTTCTTTAATGATTCATTTTCATTTCAGTATTTTTTTTCTGCTCTTTTCTTTTTTTCTTTTTTAGCCACTTCATCCAAACCAACCGTGTTTCCTCTGATGCAATGCGGGTCTCAGACTGGAAACACCGTCACTCTTGGCTGCCTTGCCACCGGCTTCTCGCCCTCCTCGGTGACCTACGCGTGGAGCAAAGCTGGAACTGCCTTTACGGACTTCATCCAGTATCCTCCAGTAGAGAAGAGTGGTGTTTATACAGGAATCAGTCAAATCAAAGTGAACAAGGAGGACTTGGACGCAAAGCAGCCCTTTAAATGCATCGCATCAAACATAGCAGGAAACGGAGAGGGGACTTTCATCGTGACAAGTAAGACTTCTGCTAAGTCATATAAATACCTTATAGCAGCTGATTTTTACATGTAGCAGGTTAAGATGGCAGAGATGATAATATATATTATCATGCATTTTTAAACTCATTTTATATTGTTTAAATTTGCATTGATAGAAATGTACATGCAGTAAAAATGGTCGTACTTGATAGGCTCACTGTGATCTGTAAAATGTGTCAGGACATGTTTAATAAATTAGAAAGAATATTTTAATTAATTCAGATAAATCAATTAATATATCTGGTTGTGTTAAATAAATATAGAATATGTTAATATTACAATGTTACTATGAAAAATGCAATAAAGATATAAAATAAATACAAATAATCTGCCTATAAAATAATCTACATCATGTAGATTAGAAAGATATGTATTTTACTGTACACTTAGAAAGTACTACAATACTTCTGTAATAATTATAATTACAATACTACTACAAAAACTTCTACTGCAAATAATAATAAGAGTAATAATTAAGTAAATGTTTAAGTTATTGGTGTAATTTTTCAACAAAACAGAATTTCTTTAACATGATTCTGTCAGTCTACTACAGAAATATACTCAATTTCAAAAGAATTTGAAACATAAAAGATAATAAAATCAACAAAAAACACTGTTTTAATGTGAGATATTGGGAAATATCCTTTAATATTTTTTACTTTAATAATTAGTGAGACTGGCGTGCAAACGAAAGAGTGAGGTGAAATAAGAAGGTTGACACTTTCTCATGCATATTCCGCTGCTGACTCGGTCTATTTTACTCCTTACTAATATTCTGCATATCCTCTGCACCTGTCTACAATCACAGCATTGCAATGTGCCATGCTTGTTTCTATCCATCTGCATAATTAAAGTTATGCAGATAGACTGACCTGTATGCTGATAATTAAGTTTTGGGTTGATCCATGTTTGCTTGCTGGAGCAGTAAATATATATGCAGAAGTGAGCATTCAAGCTCTGCTGTTTAGTAATGTTATTCTTTCCTCCTGAGTCTTTCCGTTTAAAAGTGTAAATTTGAGGAGAAGCCACAAGTCAAAAAGTCAAATTAAGTTAACTTCGAACTCGACTGCATTTTGAAAATATTGCTTCTGCATATATATCCTTGTACGTTTTATTCCCTGCTTGCGCAAACATATATTTGTGTATATCTTTGTTTTACAGCGCCGATTTATAAGGAGCCAACTCTTAAAGTGTTTTCCTCATATGATGGGGGAGAGGAGGTTTCCTTCTCATGCTTTGCCAAAGATTTTGCACCAAAGCAGTACGAGTTCAAATGGCTGAAAAACGATGGGGTAATCCCCCACGACACATATGTGGACCAAACTCCTGCCAAAGAAAAAAAGACAGAGAATGGAACTCTGTACAGTGCAGCAAGTTTCCTCACAGTACCAGCCAGCGAGTGGACTCAAGACACCAAGTATGTATGCGAGTTTAAGGGGAAAGGTTTGAAAGGTCCAGTGTACAAGAATGCTTCTGTGAGCAACGATATGAACGATGGGAGCAACGGGGGAACTGGTATTACATGTGAGTAAATGATGCACTTTGAGTAAATTGTGTTCAGATTCCTTTTTTGTTTCCATTGGTTTTCAGCCATTTCTATTCAGTAATTCTCCCTTATGTCTCACTCTAAAGGTCCCGGATGTTCTGTGGTAGATGTGGATATAAATATCAAAGGCCCTTCAATGGATGACTTGTTTTCAAAAGGAAAAGGAACAATAGTGTGTGAGGTCACGGTAAATAAGGTCTCTGCAGACAAGATTTATTGGACAGACGAGCAAGGGAAAGACCTAGCTGCTGCCTCAACAACTAGAAGCAAAGGAGGTAAAGGCAAATTCAGCCTTCCCCTTGAAATCTCCTTTGATGATTGGAGCCGTGGGGTAAAGCACTTCTGTAATGTTGTACATTCGGAGTATACTGACCCCATCAAGAAACAGCTTGAAAGGAATATTGGTAAGAACACTATTAGTCATGCACTAAAATTCTGTGTGTTGATGCTGTAATATCTATCAAATATCAGTGATCTTTTTAAGTTGGATTTGTAGGAGAGATTTCCATTAGAAAAGTATGTTCTCAAATTTTTGACAGAAGGTTTAATTGTTCTCTCATGCTTGCAGGAGGACTGACTCAGCGTCCATCAGTGTTTATGCTGCCTCCGTTAGAACATACTAGAAAAGAAATGGTGACCTTGTCTTGCTATGTGAAAGACTTCTACCCCAAGGAGGTTTATGTGTCTTGGCTTGTTGATGACGAGAAAGCAGACTCAAAGTTCGGGTTCCATACCACAGAACCTGTAGAAAACCAAGGATCTTATTCGGCATATAGCCAGCTATCCCTCAGCTTCGAGCAGTGGAACAAGAGTGATGCAGTGTTTAGTTGTGTAGTATACCACGAGTCTCTGACTAACACAACTAATGCTATTGTCAGGTCCATTGGGTCCAAAACCTCTCAAAACATCAACCTGGTCAACCTCAACATGAACATCCCTGAAACGTGCAAGGCCCAGTAGATGTTTTTTTTTTTGTCTCCATCTGTCTTCTGTTGTTTGTTGCTTGTGATTTGACATTGTGTTTGTCTTTAAATGCAAAATAAAAACAAAAAAAAAGGTTGAACTTGTTGATTTATGTTGCATGCTGTCCCGTCTTTACTTACTCAGTATTTCAAGCTACATGTCCGTTGTATGTGTACTGTCACTGTGCTATCCTAACAAAAATCAGGTTAACAAATCAGCAAATTGGATTCATAGCATTGTTTGCAATAACAATAAAGTATCAACTTTATACTTAACTGCATACATATAATTAAAAGGTACTGTATTCAGTAGAATAACACAACCACTTACAGAGTTCAGACCAGTTAAGTTTAACATATTACACTATTTGTTTGTAGATATGCATTCACAGTGTGTGTAGTACTCGTCTTTGTGTGTTCGTCATGTTTAATCTTCTGGGTCTTGCACCCCAAACATGAGATGATTGCTTGAGGTCTAACTCCAGCTCCGGGGTACTGCCGTTAAATGACCAACAAACTGCTTCAAAAGCTAAGTCATACAAGCCACACAAAGAATAGTGGGGTCTTTCAAAAGCAATTCAAGATCAACAAGACACCACTTTAATGAATATGATGTCCTGTTCATGACATTTATGACAAGAAAGACGCCAGTACTGTATTTTACTGATTTATTGTCATCTATGGGACTAAGTAACTGATTAAATCCACTCTTACCGCAAAGGTTATGAAACTTATTTACCTAGTAGGTAGTGTTGTAGTACTGGTCTCAAGACCACTTTTTTTTTTTTCTTGTCTCGTCTCGGAATCTAAAACATTTTTACTCTGTCTCGTCTCGGTCTCAGACTGGGCGGACTCCAGATTTTAAATCAAGACCAGTCAAGACCAAAACTGTCTCTTAAAGAATTCTTAAGAATTCTTAAATTCCTTCATTCTTAATAAGATTTCTAGCCACGGTTATGGACGCAACCTTCATGGAGTTACGGTCTGCGTGAGTGACATGCCTCCTGCACACAAGAAGATGATTTTTCATTTTCTCGGTCTTGCCCTGCCATGGTCTTGGTCTTGACTCGGTCTTGATCCCTAAATGTCTTGGTCTTGTCTCGGCCTCTGAGCACTCTGGTCTCGGGTGTGTCTTGGTCTAGGGTAGTGCGGTCTTGACCAAACACTACTAGTAGGTAAATGAATAGATTTTTAGACATTAGTAGAATTAGGTCATTGTCTCAAAGTTGGTAGAGTACGTATTAACTCAATAATTGTTTTTAACCTCATCCAGACTTCACACAATGGAGCGACGCTTTGGAGGCAGAAAAAGATAACATGGCCGAACCTGCCCTCACCTTCATCCTTCTCTTCCTCATTACTCTGCTTTTCACCATTGCAACCACTGCTTTCAAGGTAATGAACCCTCATGCATGGATTTAATTTAACCAGAAAGAAAAGAACGCTGAATCTCTTGGTGTTGTCTTACAATTTAACTAAACACTCTAAAGCCAACTAAAATAATATTTACCATCGACTACACTATCATTCGCATATCACTTTTTTATTGAAGATTCATTCAAAAAGTGATTGCAGCCAAATCTCAACAATTTATGGTAATTGTTCAGGGGGTAACATTAAAACAGAATCACGTTACAGAGGGTTGCAGGCTCAACTGAAATAGTGAAAATAATACATTAGACTTACAGTGTATAGACTGAGAGATGCTTAACGAAGAACAACAAAAAAATTGTTCTACTCTGTAAACTTGTGGAATTCACAAAGTTCAACATTTTAAACCTGATACAATTCATTTGTAAAGCTTTTATACTGTAAAAACTTAAATTTTGCTCACACTAAACAGATGTTGATCTCACTAAAAATAACCAAGAGCCCCTTTGAAATCCAAAAGTAATACTTTATTGTACTGTTGTACACTGTTTAAGTTAAATTTATGGAGGGCGTTGTTATGACGAGGTCAGGCAAGTCTTCTATGTGGTATTTTATGATGCAGTAAGCCTAACTGAATTGCAGGGATGTAAACATTGTGGTGTATTTTTAATGATCAACGTTTATTTTCTTTGTCTTTTCAGGTTAAATGAGGTGAACTTTCTGTAGAATGTATTTTTCACAGTGTTTTTGCATACATTCAGAGTATCATGTAAGTAACCGTCTTTGTCCTTTATTTTATTACAAAAAACCATGTCATTATGATGTTTTTAAAATATTAACCATTGACATTGAAACTGCAATATTTTTCTCTTTTTCAAACTGTACTATCTATCATTTCCACCACGAACATTTTTGTCACATAATAATCCTATTTGTACAATGTCTTGTTTTGAGCAATCTGCATTTGTGTGATTTGTTTTTTCAAGTAATAAATTGCATTTCTGTTAATGACTTTTCCAGAATCTTTTAATGAACAACCCATGAGAGATTCAATCCATGAATGCGAACATCTTACAGTTGCTTATGTTCTTGAATCTATTATTAAACCTTTAGCAAAGTTTGAAACCTATTTAATCATGCATGTAAAATGATATGAGATATTTAAATGTTAGTTCTGTTTCTTTTACTGGCATAACCACACCTCACACCTGGTCTCTGTGATGCACGGTTGCTCTTGTCTTTGTTTCACTTCTGTAATTTGGTGCTTTTTTGAGAGCTGGGTGTTACTCAATGCTTCCGCCTGCTGCTTACCCTGACCCCTCTGCCCTGTCATACCGCCACATCTGTGCAACAGACTCCCAGCCTTATCTCCAAATAACTTTTAAGATACAATTTAAAGGTACAACTCTGCCATCTAGCCTGAAAAAAAGATATTACACTTAGTATTGAGACAAACCTGATTATCTGGAGGTATGTATCAATGGTTATATGAAATCAGCTCATATTGTTTTTTTATGCTAACATGTAATAGAAGGAAGCAAGTCATAAAATATTATCTTCTGTACTACAGAACCGCTGGTTGTATCTCCAAACATCACATTACAACCTGTCTGGGAAGGTGAATTCAAAGCCTTAGGGGTCAGACTCATCTGCACCTTGAGTGGATTCTTTCCAGATAAACTGAGTGTGGAGTGGAAGCTGGACAACAACCCTCTAGTGATTAATCCAATCGAAAGGAAGCTGCAGACCGTGGAGGGAGTGAAAAAAACATTTAGTTTTAGCAGTGAGATTGAGCCAAACAGCAAGGAGTGGGCAAAAGGCTCAAGCTATACATGCAAGGCGATTCACAACAACATTGAATTTACAAAGACAATTAGTGTCTGTCAAAGTAAGTATGTGTGGCACAAAATATGAAAGCTACTTATATTCCCTGGACACTTTCATTTAAAAGGCCTGCTTTAGCACATTGAGCAGTTTTAATAAGACTGAATGATTGTTTTTCTGCAGTCGTTCCAAGCACCACTCCTGCCATGCATTTACAAACCCCGAGCTTCAAGACGGTAATGGAGGCAAAGTCAGACATTGAGGCAACATGTTCAGTCTGCACTATTTTTGATGCCACTGTGACATGGAGGCTGGATGATGACTCTCCCTCCAAAGAACACATCAACCAGGTCACTAATGCAAGTCATATAATAAGCACTCTGACAGTTTCATCAAGCAGCTGGCAAAGACTGAAGAATCTAAAATGTAAGGCTGAACATCACTGCTTCTCTTCTACTGAAGTTACATTTGTTCCAGGTAAAGAGGCTCAGCAAATTAAAAACTATTTTTGCCATAAATATTACTTACGCCTCTTCATGGGGTATTGTGATGAATTTAGTGCCTTAAATGTAATTCTGCTTTGTTCTCTTTCTGCATAATAAAGGGCCTGCAGTAAGACCTCCATTGATTCAGATCAGAAGATCTCTCCCACATTTGCTGAAGGGAGACAGTGCTGTGCTGGAGTGTGACATCACACAGTCCGACTCCAGGGATCTATCTGTCACCTTACAGACTAATACGAATGCTATTATTGGCAAACAGTTTGTTGATCTTCCTCAAACCCCAGGACCACATTCAATCAGTAGATTCTTCTCTGTGCCTCAAAATCACTGGAAGAAAAACACAAGTTTCTACTGCAGAGTAAGCCAAGGTTTCTCTGGCAGTTCTACATCAAACTCTACTGGCATTATCTTTGGTGAGAGGACCAACTCTTCCAACTATAACTTGGTAATTTAATCCGTTATAATTTTCCATCTAAGATAGCTTGATTGTCTGATGCATTGTTTCATCTCTTATTAAGTGGATCCATCAGTGGAGCTCCTTCTGGTCCCAGGTGAAGAGTCTGGACAACAGAGACTGTCGTGCTCTGGATGGGGCTTTGACCCTCAAATCAAATGGTCTTCTGAGTCCCAGCAAAAATCTCCTTCGACCTATGACATCAGCATGGGTGCAGGTGGACGTGTGGCAGTAACCAGTCAACTTCTTGTCCCTCAAAAAGAGTGGAAAACGGGGAAAAACTTCACCTGTGAAGTCTCTGACAGAATTCTGAAGAAAGATGTTCAACAGGAGATCAGCCTCTGTTCAGGTAAAATGAGCCCCCACAGTCCATGATCAAATAGTTGACTGAAGTGTAAGTGAATTACCTTCAAGTCAATCATTCATATTATTGTTTTTTCATTAATGTCATGGTCTTTTTTAGTTACTCCCGCATCATCTCAATCAGTTGGGGTCTATATTCAGGGACCACCACTCCAGGAGAATCAGAACACGGGACAAGTGACTGTCACCTGCCTTTTGGTTGGCCCTCTTCTAAAAGATATTTCCATCAACTGGAAAGTAGATGGAAACACATATACCCATCGTGCCCATATAGAGCCACCAGTGAGTCTCGGCAACGGTACAGAAACTTTGCGGAGCTTCCTTAACGTGTCAGCAGAGGACTGGAACTCTTATAAAAACGTGTCATGTGAGGGAAAGCATCCATGTTCCAAACAGAGCTACAAGGACCATATAAAGAAATGCAAAGGTAGCTATACATTAAGACATGGATTTACCTCTTTCTCATCGCTTATAGCCATTTGTCAATTTCAAAATGGTTCAGCATAGCTCAAAAAGTCAAGCCTTACATTAAAACACGGGATTAATAAACTATAATTTTAACATAAGTTACACTGGCTGTGCAAAAATAATTAGGTTCAAGTGATAACTGTGTTTTCTGTGTTTTTCTAGACACCAGTCCACCAACAGTGAAGATTATACAACCAAGTGCCTCTCAGGCTTCCACATCACACTTCCTCACACTTACTTGCCTGGTGTCAGAATTTTTCCCATCCAACATAATAGTGTACTGGAAAAAAGATGGCCAGAGACTCCCTTCAACTGGCTACACTAACAGTCCTGCATGGAAGTACACCGGGAGCAGCACTTATTCAATGAGCAGCAGACTAAATATAACCAAAACTGTGCACGAGGAGTCCACATATTCTTGCGTTGTCAGACATGAGTCATCCGAAATGCCCCTTGAAAGCAGTATAAAGGATGTGTTTGGTGAGCTGTTTATTATAGATCAAGCAGGACTGCAGATCAATGATGTTATTCTTTATACTGTAGTGAAACTGTATTGTGCCCAATAATTTGTACTGGAAGCTTCCTTGGTATCTCATGCCTTTTATAACTTATGATGAATTACACAGTGTGCTAGCACTCCAAACATTTGGGTTGAAAATAGACATTTTTGTACTAAGGAACAGAACCTGAGTTTAAAGGTATATTATGTAACTTTCAAACCAGTAGATGTCACACTTTAGCACCAGTCTCTCAGACAAAAATCAAACTTCCTCAGTGCACTACCTTCCCTCCTCCCACACCCTTCCTTTAGTGTTTTGATTCTCTCTTAATAAGACTCTCTCTGTATTGATATGCAAGCCCAAAGATTATTCTTTTTGTTATTATTCTTTAAAGTATTAAAGCTTGTTCTTCAGTTCAGAGAGTATGTTGGATGTCCTTTAGTTGTACTCTTGCAATGACACTTCACCATTATGCCTCTACATACTGCTTCTGGTGGCAGGGCTAACAGTTGGAGAGGGACGGGTACACGTAAAAAAAACATGTATGAGACATGTTTGAGCCTCTGAGTTACACAAACAAGCTGAAGGACGCACAGTCCTGTCCGTTTGAACACAGAGCTCAGGACAACAAACCCAGATCAAGTTTGACTTCACTCGTTTTTCAGAAAGTAATTACTAAACTGATATGTGCTCCAGGGTGCTGGTCGGCTTGGCTGGTGGAGCGGGCGCCACATGTACAGAGGCTTTTATCCTCGACACATCAGTCATAGGTTCTTGTCCCGGCCCCATCCCTTTGGTGCATGTCTACCCCACACTCTCCTCCCCACGTTTTCCATCTATCTTCAGCTGTCCTATCAATAAAGAAAGAAAATGCCAGAAAAAAAACCATTTATAAAATCAATACTTTAATCCACTTCAGTGGAACAATCTATAGTATCTGCTGAATCTACTAAAAAAAAAAAGCAAGCTTGTCCTGGTGAAAATATAAAATACCTTTTCCATGTAACCTTCAGCTGAGGTGAAACTGTAACTGTTGTGTACTTTTATCAGTTGATAATTATTGTCATTTTGGTAACAGTTAGTTGTATAGTTATTTATTAACAAATCTCCTTTCGTTTCTTTCACAGACGTATTGGAGAGCTGTGATTTTTTGGATAATATTATGTATGCTGAAAGGATCCAAGACAAAGATGAGGAAGGCTGGTTTATGGCTTTCACATTTCTCGTTTTTTTCCTCATCTCCATCGTCTATGGTGTCTTTGCAACCCTGTTTAAGGTAAGCAACAGCAGTTTTAGTAGTTTTGGGCTGTGTCCGAAATCACACACTCATTCCCTACTCCCTACTCACTACATAGTGAGTTATAGCTAGTGGATTATATAGTGCACTCACTCAGCAATATTAAAAAACCTTTCGGACACTACTTGTTTGCCACTGACAACGACGTCCTTGTCGCGCAACTAAAACGTGCAGCTTAACTCCAATCAATAATAATGGAAAATAACATCATGAATTTTAGTAATAACTTTTTATAAATGATAAATGGACTTTAGCTTATATAGTGCTTTTACACTGCATGTCACACCCATTCACACACTGATGATAGTAGTCGCTATGTAGTATCATCCATCAGAAGCAACTAATCCCATTCATACACCGCCACCGAAGCAGTAATTTGGGGTTAAGGGTCTTGACCATTAACCCCGAACACATTGGACATGTTGCCCAGCTGTTGCCCAGCTGGGGATCAAACCCTTGACCTTCCGGTTGAGAGGCGACAACTCTACCAACTGAGCCACAGCCGCCGCCCCTGTATTATACTGAGTGTATTTTCACAAAACAGTCATAAATAATGAATAAATATAAAATATAGAATTTTTGATATAATGAAACATTAGTGCACCAAAACTAATTCATTTGTGTATCTGTGCACTACTTTTGCAATGCATTGTGGGATACAATGAGTGGATTATATAAAGGTATGATCATGCTCACTTAGAATTCGGACTTCAAAAATGGCATGTTCACTAGTGAATTTGGGAGTGATTTCGGACACAGCCTTGGTATTTAGATTTCATCTTCTAGCAGAGTATTTCATATCTCTTGAGTTATCTATACATCTCTGAATTTTTTTAATGATTACTCCAGTAATTTTAAGTGTTTTGGGAGTTTAAATTGAAGTCTTTTACTAAAATAAAAAAAGTCCCACATCTAGAACCATTAAACCTTTTTTTCCCTTTTAGACTAAATGATGGCGATCACAGGAACAGATCAACTTTCAAGATCAAAAAGTGAAATTCTGGAGATTTTTGATTGTATCTGGTCTTGTTAATCTTTAAATGGGATAAGAAATGCTCCCATCATTATGTTCCTTTCCACTGTTTTACATCTTGTTACTTTTCTACATGCCAATTCTTTTGAGATTATGCTACCAATGTCATGAAAACAAATCCTGTATCATTTGTGCATTGAGAAAATAAATATTCATAAATTGGAAACAAAGATTGCCAGTAATTGCTTTTTGATTTTATTATAAGAAATGTTTTATATGTAAATAATGTTCCCTGATGATAGGCTAATAATGCTGTAGTATATTTCTCTTACATTATTGGCATCCCAATAATACTCAGATTGTCCACAAGAGTGAGACACAGCTCCACATACAGAAGTAGTGGGTTGTGTCCTGTATGTGCTACGCAAGTTGTGAAGTCATTTCAAGATACTGTCCGCTCTGAGCTGGACTGAATAAATGCTATGACACAGGAGTACATTCACTTGAAAAACAGAGACTGTTTTTGTTACCCTTCCTGTACCTGTACATACAGTTATTTTCAATGTGTGCACACTCTGTCTTTGAGTTACAACTGCATGTCTGTGTCTGCATTTGTGTACCTTGTGGGTCTAAAGGAATTCACATCTGGGAGGGATGACACTAAGCACACCAAGGCTTACTATTGGCTACCTCTAGAGTGATCTGGCACTGTGTGTGCCCTGATTGGCTAGGGAACCCATGGCTCCCATCCCAAATCTATGACGCTGTTGCTGGGATGGAGTCCCTCCATGCTGCTGCCAGTCTAAGTGCCAAGGGACCAGCTACAGGAAAGCAGGACACCATGCCCAGCAGGCTGTCTTAAGAGTGTCTCCCTGTCTAACACCGCCATTCCCCTTCCATCCTCTAATGCCAAGCCCCCTCCCTCTGGGTCCTTGCTTGACCCCTTTGCAGTGTCAACATAAACCAGGGACAAGTAACAACCAAACATCCTCACACATATAGGAGAAATATTCTTCCTACAACTACTCATGAGGCACCATTGAGCAAGGTACTCAACCACAAACTGCCCAGTGGCCGTCAGCAGAGGGCTGTGGTTGTAGCGAGCAGCCCCCAGCCTCACATGCTAAATGTGAAATAGTGGAGTTCTGAACACAACATGTACCCTATATCAGCTTGTCCTGGAAATAAAGATTGATCTTGATGTCTTACCCTAACTTAGTGCAATTAGGAGAAGCAAAGTGTTGAGCATTCAGATACAATGTGCCCGTAACATTTTATTATTTATTATTTTATTAGAGAGATATTAAAGACAAAGAATTGATTAAGAGTCATAAAAGAAAAATGTTGAGTGATAAAGCAGGGCTTACAAGAAGAGTACACCCTGGTCAGACACCAATCCTGAATGTATCCTCATTGTCATAAACGTGTGGACAATGCTAAAATAAATGGCTTTAGTAGCTATATGCTGTTGGCTTCTAAATATTGGATGTTATTTAATGTGGCAGCAAATTAATTTACCAAACATGCATGTACATTAGCTGTTTAAGACTAAGCTAGGAAAATGAATGATACTAAAATAGACCAACCTTGTTCCACTGTCGATGGTGAACACGTCACAGAAGGTGAGACTGGAGTCTGCAAGAAATGTCTTGGAAAAGTTGGCTACCTACAAAAGAAAACAATGCTAATCAAAAATACACCCACTGCATGGAGTAGTCAGAATTCAAAGAGTCTCTGGACAAAATATTGTGGCAGCAACACTGTGAAACTTTAAATATAAAATATAAAAACAAAGCTGTATTCACCGGTCCAAACAATCTGACTCGACAACTAAGCGAATCCATATGCGTTACATATCAAATTAATGATAGCTGTTAGATAATTGCCCCAGTGAGCCTGTACGCTGTCATTAAAAGAACCCCTGCTATTTCTTTACTTTGTAGTGTGTTTTTTTCATTTCTCAGGTGCTTATTGAAATAAAAACATAGGTCATAGAGTGTTGTAGTCAAGACCACACTAACCGAGACCAAGACATTTAAGGATCGAAACCGAGTCAAGACTAAGACCAAGGCAGGGCCAGACCAAGACCATAAATATGAATGAAAAATCATTATCTTGCGTGCAGGGGGCTTGTCACTCATTTAGACCGTAACACCGGGTAGGTTGCAGCTGTAGCCAGGGGAAAAATAAAACTACAAATGATCTGAAGTTATTTGTTCATAAGAGGTGTTTTCCTTCTAATCACAGTAATGACTTGGAAAGATAGCCTGTCAGTGGTGGTCTGGACCAGTCTTGATTTAAAATACAGAGTCTGCCCAGTCTGGGACCCGAGACAAGACCGAGTAAAAATGCTCATTTCATTACATTTTTTCAACATACCCCACGTCAACAAAGACACAGTAAAAGAGACAACCCAAATGTATGACTCATAGAACTGTAACAGCTATAACATCTTGATTTAAAAACAAATCTAAAATGTTTTTGTACTTGCACAAAACATTTGGATTACATATAAATATTGCATGAGTATTCATTGAAAAACTTGCCTTGCTTGTGTCTTTTCATCCTCTCCATCTTTGTTGAAAATACTGAACAAGAGTGTCAAGTATTTTACTGCCACCAAGCAACGGATGTATTTTCTTGCACTCAGTGTGTCACTGAATTGCATTTGTGGAAAAACACATTCCATGAGTGACCTTTGTTGTTTGCTTATTCCCAGAGAGGATCTAACCAAGTTCACTCCCGTATTTATGACAATGGAAAAGACACGTCTACATCTGCAGAAATACCTCAAGTTATTTTGATAAATTAATGAAACAGCTATTTTGAAGTCTTCACTCCAAGCGCACTCTCTGGACGTCTGCAGAAAGTTTGCTTTAGGCCTGCCGTAGAAAAGATGATTTGCACGCTTGGATAGACCCCCCAGGCACTCGAAAATGTACATACAAAGTCTGCAAGTCAGCAAGCATTGGATGAAATTGGACATTTGAACTCAACTTTTAATCATGGAACATCACCTGGACAGTAAAGCATTGTCATGTTTTCATCAACATCATTGGGTCTACAACCACATGGCCATTGTAAACTGAAGAAGTCTAAGAGGAATTTACGAGACAGAGAACAGATAAATGTAATTCAGGCTTACAAAAGATATTGAAAACATGACTGTCTATGCTAGCATGGGGCTACTTGCTAACAACCTGCCATGTGTCTTGGCCTGTGAACTGATTTTGTTGTTTTTTCGAGAGCTTAGCTGGCGATTACGTGTTTTTTGCACTGGCTATAGTTCTACAATTCACTTAGCAGACGCTTTTATCCAAAGCGAGGTACATCAGAGAGTAAGTACAACACAAGCAAGGATCTAGAAAACAACGGAACAATGTCAGTAAGAGCAAACGATCAGCTTTGAGTCAGATTGGACACACAGGAGCTGACAGGCATTGCAAAGAGGCAAAACACAACATTGACGACAGTTCTTGAGAGCTCTGATCAGCATAGAAAACATCTTCAAATCATCATTATCAAACAAAACCAACATCAATACCATTATTGGCATCATTATGTTTATTTCTATGATTTCAGAGAAAGAAAGGCTCAACTCACCTGAGCATGCCACACATGTGTTCCAGACGGACGGTTAGTTTTCCTATGAAGGATTTTGGCTTTTTTTTTACAAAGATACACAACACACTCATGCTTCCTCTCAATATTTGATCAAATTTCAAGTTTAATACTCCAACTAGAAGCTGCATCATTGTTCGTCTGAGTGTCTGTCAGTCCTTTTCAAGTGTTACTTACCTTTACGGAAGGTGGACTTGTGAGGAAGATAAGTTGCATGTTTTTTATGTTATGTGAGAGAGTCCAGATAAGCTCTAGTTAAGTCGTGTAGTGATCCAATGAATTATGTTGGGAACAGTGAGTAAAGCGCCTGTTTTACGCAGCATTACTATGAAGCCACACAACCATTCTCCACTAGCTACAAAGTTTTCTAGTGAGAAGCCTAAGACAAACTGATTCATCTACAAGGTCTTCAATCTACAGCTCAGAGGGCCAAAGTGACAGGACTCTCCGTGCTGTTCTAGTTAATAATGAAATTAATATAATAATCATTCGTTGGGGGGCACCGATAGCCTAGTGGTTAGTGTGCAAACCCCATGTACGGAGGCTATGGTTCGAATCCGACATGTAGCTCCTTTCCCGCATGTCATTCCCCACTCTCTCTCTCTCCAATTTCTGACTCTTTCCACTGTTTCCTATATCTAAATAAAGGTATAAAATAAATATATCATGATTTGTTGACTAGCAGACGCCAAGCCTAGAATAAAGACTACTAGTCGACTAGAAAACTATTTAGAGGTGTCAGCCCTACATACTAACACACACCTTCGTTATGTACCTCTGGATGTTTGAGTAAGCGTCCAATTCCACCTCTCCATGTTGCTGGTCCTTTCCCACCACACGCTCGGCTCTGATGAACACAAACTATCAGAGTAGGATAATCAAACAGAGGGAAGAAATCTGGAGAAAGACCTCCTTGTCTTAATATCCAAAATTATCGTCACATCAGAGCTCCAGAGTTTCTATCTATCCTGACCATATGTGTACAACTCCTTGTATGGGAATTATTTGACTATTGTGACTGAAATAAATAATAATAATAAAAGGAGTTATGAGTTCATCATCAACCAGTTTATGATCAGAGAGAGCAACGCATGCTGTGCTTCCTCAGAAGTTCACAGGACAACTTGGGTGAAATATCTCTTGATTTTTAAACTAAATATTTAAAAAACAATGGCAGAGTTTCCAACAGCTTCCAGGCTAGGTGACCTTAAACTCCTGTCAATGCTTAATATATTACTGCAGAGCTGGGCATCTTGGACACACTTTTTATGACGGTTTAGACTGCATTATCAATTATATACGTTGTTTTCTATCAGGTACGATTTTGGCTGGTGTGGATACCCTCTATTCATGTTCCACAGTAAAGTTAGTTTAATGTTGTAGGGCTGTCACCATTAACTAGTAAATTGTGATTAATTAAGGTCTGAAATGAAGGCATCATTACGTTTTTTAAAGCACATGCTATTTTGTCCCTTTAGCCTCCCTGTAGATAGTCGTCCTCAGTGTCTCCCTGTAGTCTCAGTGATGTAAAAGAAGGACACTGCTGCATCTTTGAATGTCTCATTTCACTTCAACAAACTCTCAGACAGCTCAGCTGACGAGTCCAAAGTAATATCCACCTTATGACATCACACATTGACCTTATGACATCACACATTGACCTTTGTTGCCATTCCTTTGAGCTGTTTCACGTCAGTTTGGGATCTCTAACCACTTACTGTTTCCGTGCTTAAGTTCATGTTGTAACCTTCCATCTACCAGAATGGCCTTACTTTTTTTTCAAAACAAAAGGATTGAATTCAACCAGCAAGTAGAGTATTCTCAGCTAAAGAGAGTACAAAAATTAAAAATAAAAGTTAGCATTTTTGTAAATGCGAAAATGGAATTTCGAACATGTGATTAAAAATGCAATTAATCGCGATGAACTATTGAAATGTTTTGATTAATAAATGTAATCCTTTAGATACACTATTTATAAAAATAGAAATAGTGTAAATAATTTTCCCTCTTTTTTGAGGTAACTGGAGTGACAGTCTCACAGGACATCTACCAGGACTAATTGGCTAGTTTCATTCATTTTATTCATTTAGCATTGGATTTAACTAAACATAATCAAATAACAGAAGCTCAAATGTATTTATGAAGGTAAAATGTGGAGAAAAAAACTCTACTAAGGATTAATGAGCACTTTACTATAGCTGTTACACTCTGGATTACAGATCTTATCATCCAGATGTGAGAAAACTTGTTAGACACAAACCACACATCCTCATGACTATTATTTTATTTTTTTCAGAATACTGTTTACAGTGTAAACCTTAGCTTTGTAGCCTGTCAGTAACCATCACATGAACACATACAGTACAACATAGCTAAATATAATAAATGTTTAACCACAACTGACTCATCACTTCTACTTGGTGTGAAGAAAAACGTAAACAGAAGATGCTAACTCCTCCACAAACCTTCCTCTCATCGCTCATTCCTCTCGTCCCGACGATATAAAAACTTAGAAATGTGTTTTTCTTCTTCTCTTACAGAAGAGATGCTATGCTTACATCTGGTAGATAACGACCTGTTCAGTCTCGGACCTCATGGGATACCGTGTGACGACAGAGGGCTTCAGGTGTGGCCGTTCATTAGCGATCAACTTCTGCGCGGTCAAAACTTAATGTGTTACATTATTTACAGTCCGACAAGAAACTTGTTTGCTGGGCTTTGTCTACAGATATGATTTTATGGAGATTAATGAAGCTAAATCATTTTCATTGTCTTTTTTTATATAGGATCTGTAAATTAAGATCATGTTATTGGACATCATCCACCTGTGTTGACCAAAGGTGTTGACCGGAAGCAGAGGAGGAGGGGTGTGGTCATACATACAATTATTTATTCAATCCATTCTTCCTCTGTTCACCAAAGTGCTTTACAGCCCACACAGAAATACTGTTTGCAAATAAATGACAAATGATCATTTGTTTCAGAATTGTTCCAATTCTAAATTTTGACTGTAAATGCTTATCAGTTCCAAATATCCGTTGTCAGTCTTGTGAACTACTAATATTGGTATCAACCCTGAAAAAACAGCATCGGCCCTGGAAAACCAATATCGGCCGCCCCCCCTATAAGAGATGTCATTATCCTGTGTACATTTCTTTAACTGTAAAAATTAAAACCACGCAGAGAGTGGAATTACGAAGTGCAGGAGCAAGAGGTCACTGCAGCAAAGGGTGAAGCCTCACCAGCCTGTGAGGAGAGAAAGGAAGACCCGGCTGGAGTGCTGGTCCATCCAATAGGGAACGACCTTGGAAGGTAGCATGCCCAGTGCATCCTGGGAGTTATTTGAACCCTTTTGGCAGAAGAAAATGACCTTGCCCTTTCTCTGGAATTTATCTGGCTAAGTAGCACCTACTCGACATGTCTCCCCTTTTATGACAAGTCCATCTTCCCATCGACAAATTTCTTCTTTAACAGGCTGTTACATCGAGAGATTAAAGTTGAATATTAATGATCAGAGCATAAGAGTTAAAAAATGAATAATGTAGTTTTTGTTATAAAACCACTAGAGTGCTGTCAGTGTCAGTTCTTTAAGGTTGACATTCAGATCTTCTGTTCTCATTGATCTAAATCCATTTAGGCAAAGCACTCTGATGAAGTTTTTGCATTTAGTCAAACAGGTTTCAGTTCCTCTGCAGCTGGTTTCCACTAAAGGCTGTGGGAGTTTCTCTAAATGTCTTTGTGCTCAAACATCTGCAAACACTGAAACAAAACTGTCAGAATCCAGAGTGTCAATGCAAATCTGCAGCGTTAGGCTTTCTACACGACCACAGCTGCACTCACTGGACAACGAGTACAAACAGGAGGAACACAAAAGCTTAAAAAATGTTCTGCTTCTATAACACAAAACGTTAAAATCGCTCATAGGTTGTAACTTATTCATAAGTTACACACGTTGATATTTATCACGATATCAACCATGACTATGCTGCTAATGGTTCATGAATAAAGTTCATATCAATTCAGCTGGCAGTTAAACAGTTAGCAAGACATGGAAAGTATTTTTCAGAAAATACAATTTTCTTGATTTGAAAAAACAACAACAAAGAAACTCAGCATGACTCCATGATTGTGTTGAGATAAATAAATTGCACCCAAAAGCATGTTTAACACAAAAAAAAGAAAAACATTCACACCAATTGCAGGCATAGTGTAAGAGCTAAAAGTGGGGGTCTCTTGTACTACCACTTACTGTACTGCTATATGTTGACTGTGGGTGTCACTGTAAGACTTCTGCTCAGGTATGCATATTAGAAAGACTCTAAGTCAGGTGTGTGATCCAGGAAGGTTTCTGAACGTGAGGTTTGCTGCTACTGTGAGTTTGGGGAAGTTTGTTTGGCTCAGTGATGGACTTTAATTCACATTGTTGCATGTTTGGATCAATGAACTGTTCTAACCACAACCCGGTGTGGCTGTCAGTCATTTGTAAAGGTTGAGTGCAAACTAAGGAAAAGCGTGTCAGTCAGGTCACTCCTTGATCAAGCATCTCAACAACTCAGTACTAGACTGACCTCCTTTACACACAGCATTAAGTTCAAACTATATAAAATGGAAAATATTGACTTCAAAACTTCAAACCTACATCACTAATCTGTTTTACAAAACAGTGAAATAACATAATCTTCTTCTGGTGGGTTTTATGGCAGTTATGAAATTGTTAAGTGCTGCATTACCGCCATCTACTGGACAGAGTGAGTGCTTCCTTTTAATGTCCATTCTATAACTCGGACACAACTGAGTTTGCACAAGTCCTTCCCTCAGTGTGAAATCAAGTTTGTCTCCTTCTTCCGGAAAACTTTTGGCACTATCCGGCACCATCTTAATACGTTCTGACTTACAACAGCGATACCCGCAGCACAATTTAACCTGACAACAAAAATCATTGAAATACAAAACTTCCCATGAAAAGAGAGCAGTATCAGAAAAAATAGTTCAAATGTTGGTGTTTGTGGAAAGAAAGTGACTTGTTTCTCAGATTTTCTCAGAGGTGGAGTCAATGCAAATCTCCGATGTGTTCCTCCTCTACTTATGTGAGTGCAGAGAGGACGACAGAGAACAGTGGACACACAGTTGAACATGATGGACTATAGGACAGGACTGCTGCTTTTTACTGTCTGCTGGGCAGGTGATGATCATCACTCATCTTTACTCTAAAAAGTGTTCTGAAAGTGTCACATCTGATGGTTTTCTTTTCTGTCTCTTCAGGTGTTGATGGTCAGACTCTGACACAATCTGAACCAGTGGTTAAAAGGCCTGGAGAATCCCACAGACTGACCTGTTCAGCCTCTGGATTCACATTCAGCAGCTCCTATATGAGCTGGGTCAGACAGGCTCCTGGAAAAGGACTGGAGTGGATTGCTCAAATTAGTAGTAGTGGTGGTAGCATCTACTACTCTAATTCATTCAAAAGCCGGTTCACCATCTCCAGAGACAACAGCAGACAGCAGCTGTATCTGCAGATGAACAGTCTGAAGACTGAAGACACTGCAGTGTATTACTGTGCCAAAGACCCACAGTGACACAACCCATCAGTAGAGCTGAACAAAAACCCCTCAGAGCCTGAACACCAGTAACATGAAGCCACCAGAGGAGGAGCCCTCACACCAATAATGATCATATCAAAAGTTCAGTGACACAGTCTATAGATAAAGTGTACATGGCAATAAAATGAGGAACTGATGCAAAAAAAGATTCATAATCATTTTGGTAGTATGAGACATTCCCAAGAAAGAAATGTTTTGAATCCATCTAAATGTATGTAAAACAAAGGGACCAATGACTTTAGGTTTGCATACATCATTATTTTTGTGTGAATAAATCATATTATATCATAGAACATTTATTGACCTTCTCTCTGAGTAGGAGGAGTCAATGCAAATCTCTGATGTCTTCCATCACTACATAAGTGTTGCAGAGTGAAGCACAAACACACTCTGTAGACTGGACAAAGACGAAAGCTTTCACAATGACAGAACCTGAGTGTTTGGTTCTTTTTCTCATCCTGTCACTAAACTGGACAGGTAAGAACGGTGACTATTTCTTCAGACAAACTTGTTGGTGCATTACAGTATCTAACGAGCTGTTTATATGTCTGCAGGTACTGAGGGTCAAACACTGACTGAGTCTGACGCTGTGGTTAAAAGGCCTGGAGAATCTCACACACTGACCTGCACATATTCAGGGTTTTCTAGTCATCCTCATAACGCTTGGATCAGACAGGCTGCTGGGAAAGGACTGGAGTGGATCACTTATATAAGTCGGAGTGGTGGTAGCATCTACTACTCTAATTCAGTCAAAGGCCGGTTCACCATCTCCAGAGACAACAGCAGGCAGCAGGTGTTTCTGCAGATGAACAGTCTGACGATGGAAGATTCTGCTGTTTATTATTGTGCTCGAGAGCCACAGTGACACAAGAGGAAGCAACGCAGTACAGAAACCTAAACTGTCAAAACATGACAAGAATATTTTCTTACATGACGTAATTACAAACCCGATAAAGTCTGAAATAAAATCATGAAGTGACCAGAGGAGGAGCCCTGAGACCAGTAAGGATTAAAACACCAGTTAAATAATGAGGAGAGAAAAATACACATGTAGAGATGTAAAAGTCAAAGCAAAATAACAAAGTTTACTTTGAGATACAATTATACTACAAGTACAATAATGCAATGCAAAGCTCTAGATTTACCGGTCGATCATCATTCCAACCCTCACCTATGGTCATGAGCTAAGGGTAGTGACCGAAAAAATCAGATCGTGGTTACAAAAGGCCTAAATGAGTTTCCTCTGGGGGGCGGCTGGGCTCAGCCTTAGAGATAGGGTGAGGAGCTCAGACATTGGAGTTTGGTGTAGAGCCGCTACTCCTCTGCATCGAAGGGAGTCAGATGAGATGGTTTGGGCATCTGATTAGGATTCTTCCTGGATACGAGCAAATCTCAATGACTTAAATCACATATATTTGGCAGCTGTTCCGACTCCTGCATCATTGTATACCGATAAAAAATAATAACAAACTTTTCCTATTATCAAGTTAATCTCTGCTTTCACTCTACTGGCATGATACAACTGATGACCTTTCAACTTAAAGTATCCAAGACAGAAGTCAAATGTTATTTCTCTCTGAGGAGGAGTCAATGCAAAACTCTGATGTGTTCCTCCTCTACTTATGTGAGAGCAGAGAGGACGACAGAGAACAGTGGACACACAGTTGAACATGATGGACTATAGGACAGGACTGCTGCTTTTTACTGTCTGCTGGGCAGGTGATGATCAGCACTCATCTTTACTCTAAAAAGTGTTCTGAAAGTGTCACATCTGATGGTTTTCTTTTCTGTCTCTTCAGGTGTTGATGGTCAGACTCTGACAGAATCTGAACCAGTGGTTAAAAGGCCTGGAGAATCCCACAGACTGACCTGTTCAGCCTCTGGATTCACATTCAGCAGCTCCTATATGAACTGGGTCAGACAGGCTCCTGGAAAAGGACTGGAGTGGATTGCTTATATTTACACATCCAGTTCTTATATCTTTTATTCCTCGTCAGTCCGGGGCAGATTCACCATCTCCAGAGATGACTCCAGCAGTAAACTCTATCTTCAGATGAACAGTCTGCAGACTGCAGACACTGCAGTGTATTACTGTGCCAGAGACACACAGTGAGAGACAATAACAGGAGAGTCGTACAAAAACTACTTCCTCTATTTACCACCATCACGGGGAACATTCATATTTATCAGCATTGATACTGTTATCTACTGGAAGAGATGAAAATTCAGTTTCGACCTACATAATTAAACCTTGGTAGTAATGTTTGCAGACTCTGCAAAAGATTACTTCTGTTTTTATTCAATGCAGCTGATTCAATTCTTTGTATCTGTTTGGAGAAACTGTGTCTACATTTGGTTTGAACTCCAAGCATACAGTAGAGATCAACACGTGGACGAAACATATAAAGATTTAAAATATTCCACATGATATGAAGACAGTACACCAACAATATTAATGAGTAATTATATATAATCACATCCACACAATATGAATTAACATAAGAAGAGTAGAAAAGCTCTTTCTAATAGCATTTCCTTATCACCTATTTATTGATTGTTGCTGCTCTCTTTGATAAGATTAATCCTAAAATGAATGAAACCAGTTATTAGTAAACACTTTCAACCAATCTGATCCTACAGTACGATCACATATATTATATCTGTTATCATATGTAAAGAAAGAGATGATTTCCAGTCATCTTTTCACTCTGCAGATATAAAAACAGTGAACAGACTCTTCTATTGGCTCCAGTCAGACCATCATTGATGCTTCATATGTTTGATTGTATGCAAACTCAGTGAGCTTCCTTGTTACTCAGCTATAAAAACTTCCCATCAGGCCGTCAGTGGAGTTCACAGCACGTCACTTTCAACATCAACCATGTTGTCTGTAGCTCTGCTGCTGCTGCTGGCAGCTGGATGTGAGTCTGTCTGCATCTGTCAAAGTCAACAGTTCTTCTTCTGCAGTGTAACTTGATCATTTCTTACTAAACATGTTCTCTTTTTAACAGGTGTGAAGTGTGAACAGTTGACACAGCCAGCCTCTGTGACTGTGCAGCCAGGTCAGAGTCTGACCATCACCTGTCAGGTCTCTTATTCTGTTAGCAGCTACTGGACAGCCTGGATCAGACAGCCTGCAGGGAAAGGACTAGAGTGGATCGGTAGCGGAGCTGGATCCTCCAGATACTACAAAGATTCACTGAAGAACCAGTTCAGTATCGACTTAGACTCTTCCAGAAACACAGCGACTCTGAACGGACTGAATATGCAGCCTGCAGACACTGCAGTGTATTACTGTGCCAGAGACCCACAGTGACACAACCCATCAGTAGAGCTGAACAAAAACTACTTCCTCTTTTTACCACCATCACAATATTTCATGTGATTCACAATCAACTATGAAAATTCTCAGTGTTGAACAAATACTTATCAAGTCATCAACTTCAATTGTTTTTTTAAAAACACAGTTTCTCAATAAATGGAAGTTTAAGTTTTAGCCCCCTCTTACTTCAGTGACATTGAAGACACATTCAAATTGTGAATGTAGACAAGAACTAATTAATATAAAATATATAGAGCAGCAGTTAAATCTACAGCATCTCTATGATACATCCTAGAAGTAATCATTCTGTAGTGAACTATTTTGATGTGCATGCTTGGTGAATGTAAACTGCAGCAACAAGAAGAGTTTTATAACTTCATGTGTTGAAATCTTACCATGAAAGACTTCTGACATGTGGTTAATATTATCCATCAAGCTTTGCTGTTTCTGTGCACCAAGTGTCATTAATGAAAAACACAGTTTCTCCCCTTGTGAACACTTGTTCCTTAAAGCCACCAGAGGAGGAGCTCTCACACAACAAATGATTTCAACTTCATTTGACTGTAACAGTAAAGAGAGAGAGAGAAACAGTCTTCAGGCTTTATTAGATCTTCTAATAAATGTGTCATTTAAATATTGTTTCAATCCCTATCTCTGATTAATTGAGAGTTTAAGAGTAATACTCAATTTTACCAGGATTTTGATTTATTTGAATGAATGTAGTCGACTGATTTAACATCCTGTGTATGTAAATTAGTCTCCTCTTGTTGCCATATAAGAAAGTCCACTGGGTGTGTTAATGCATCAAGTTCTCACATCAGATCAGCTCCATCATCAGTCATGTTCTCTGCAGCTCTGATTCTGCTGCTGAGCGTTGGATCATGTAAGGATATTTTCAACTGTTTAGAAAGAACTCATAATCAAATGGATGATGGAGATAATGATGATTTGTGTTTCTACAGGTGTGCACTGTATTGATCTCATCACACCAGGCTCAATGGTTGTGCAGCCTGGACAGTCTCTGACCCTCACCTGTCAGGTCTCTGGTTACTCTCTGACTGATAACAGCTATGCAACAGGTTGGATCAGACAGCGTGAAGGGAAACCGATGGACTGGATTTCTTATCAGTGGGGAGGAAGCTCTGGGAGCCTTTACCAAAATAATGCTCTGAAGAACAAGTTCAGCTACAGCAGAGACACGTCTGCTAGAACAGTGACTCTAACAGGACAGAGTCTGCAGCCTGAAGACACTGCAGTGTATTACTGTGTGAGAAGACCCACAGTGAGAGACAATAACAGGAGAGTCGTACAAAAACTGCTTCCTCTGTTTACAACCGTCACTGGGAACATTCAGCTGTCTCAACATCACATTATAAAAACTGATTGTGAATATGTGTCAGAAATACAAAAATCAAAACGTGATTGATTCATTATTAGAGTCCTATATGGTACGGAGGCATTACTGGACTGTGATTGGCCGCAGGGTGTCAAATCATTTCTAACTTTGACAAGTTCTGCTCCAAGTTGTCTGTGAGTTCATGATAATGGACATTTTGTTAAACAATTCATAAACACACTCAGATGCAGAGGAAAGTCCAGGACACAAAAAACTGATAGTAAGAAAAAGTTCTCTACTCAAATGTTTGTAGGTCAAACACAGAGAGGCAGTCAGAGAGGGGAAAATCAAAATCCAAACAAAGTTCAAAACCGGGAAAAGCAAACAGGGAAAATGAGGCTGGAAAGCATGAACACACTCAGGAGACGATGACAATCTGTCAGAGGGCTGGTAGAAACACAGGGGTGAATATACAGGGCAGACTTATTGTAGGTGAGACACAGGTGTGCTGGGACAAAAGGAGGGAAACCAAACAATTGCAGGAAGATGGGCTACATATTATTCACAAGCAGCAGATAACAAGATAAAACAGGAAGTGAACACAAAACAAAAGAAAACAAAATGGTTGGACCAACAGAATATCACAAATTTTGATAAAAAAGCTGCAGAATTATCCAGTTAGCTTACAGGTGTATTTCAGTTTACTGGAACCACAGACGCAATTATTCCTGAGCATCGGCTGACAGCATGTTTGAATAAAGGATACTTCAGACACACACACACACACACACACACACACACACACACACACACACACACACACACACACACACACACACACACACACACACACACACACACACACACACACACACACACAGGGATGGATGTGAAAAAAGGGCGAAAATCAAATCTGATCTGAAAGAAATAATGACGGACGAAAGTTTCAGAGTCACTCTGCAGATATAAAAACAGTGAACAGACTCTTCTATTGGCTCCAGTCAGACCATCATTGATGCTTCATATGTTTGATTGTATGCAAACTCAGTGAGCTTCCTTGTTACTCAGCTATAAAAACTTCCCATCAGGCCGTCAGTCGAGTTCACAGCACGTCACTTTCAACATCAACCATGTTTTCTGTAGCTCTGCTGCTGCTGCTGGCAGCTGGATGTGAGTCTGTCTGCATCTGTCAAAGTCAACAGTTCTTCTTCTGCAGTTTAACTTGATAATTTCTTACTAAACATGTTCTCTTTTTAACAGGTGTGAAGTGTGAACAGTTGACACAGCCAGCCTCTGTGACTGTGCAGCCAGGTCAGAGTCTGACCATCACCTGTCAGGTCTCTTATTCTGTTAGCGGCTACTACACAGCCTGGATCAGACAACCTGCAGGGAAAGGACTGGAGTATATCGGAATGAGATACACTGGAGGCACTTACTACAAAGATTCACTGAAGAACCAGTTCAGTATCGACTTAGACTCTTCCAGAAACAGAGTGACTCTAAACGGACTGAATATGCAGCCTGCAGACACTGCAGTGTATTACTGTGCCAGAGAGCCACAGTGACACAACTCATCAGTAGAGCTGAACAAAAACCCCTCAGAGCCTGAACACCAGTAACATGAAGCAACCAGAGGAGGAGCCCTCACACCAATAATGATTAACACCAAGCACTGAACCAGGGGAACAGAGACTTTTCCATTGCTGCCCCTCTCTCTCTGGATCTCTCTCCTCAAACACACCTGAGACTTTACTGACCTGCCACAATTCAAATCACTGATAGAAACATTATAAACACTGCTTTAGATTGCTAATGTTTCTTTTTGTAACATTGTTTAAAAGTGTTTTTCCTTAAATGCGACTCTGTAAATCAAATAAATCAAATGTATTATAATTATTTTTATACATATTAAACACCAGTTCACTTTTACAGTAAGGAGAAAAACAGCTGTAACACATTATGAAAATACCTTTGTTTTCAACAGAATAACTTACAATTATCAGGATCACATTCACATTAGTAACTGAACCAGAGGTCTTTAGCTTCCTCTATGGAGATCTTATTCAATCAAACTATAAGAAAATGAGATTTTAAAACCACTGTTGTTCTCTGATACCCTGAGCCCATGTGACAAAATCCTCCATGAATGTTGAGAACAGAAGACACCATCAAAGAACATGATGGGGATTAACTTCCTGTTAGATGTGAATATTTTTGGTACATGTGATCACAGATGTTACTGTATGTTCCCTAAATGTCAAAAAGTAGAGCTGTGTGTTATTCTGCTTTGTGTTATTACTGATTGGCTGCCTCAATTGAGATACCAAAAAAAGAAAAGATTAGCAAATAAAAAGGTAATTGCATTGAAAATTTAAGTCCATAAGTAAAGAAGTGATATCCAAATTAAATTATTTTCTTATCTCTCTGAGGAGGAGTCAATGCAAAACTCTGATGTGTTCGTCCTCTACTTATGTGAGTGCAGAGAGGACGACAGAGAACAGTGGACACACAGTTGAACATGATGGACTATAGGACAGGACTGCTGCTTTTTACTGTCTGCTGGGCAGGTGATGATCATCACTCATCTTTACTCTAAAAAGTGTTCTGAAAGTGTCACATCTGATGGTTTTCTTTTCTGTCTCTTCAGGTGTTGATGGTCAGACTCTGACAGAATCCGAAGCAGTGGTTAAAAGGCCTGGAGAATCCCACAGACTGACCTGTTCAGCCTCTGGATTCACATTCAGCGACTACCATATGAGCTGGGTCAGACAGGCTCCTGGAAAAGGACTGGAGTGGATCGCCTGGGTTGAGAATGATAATGACAGAAAATTCTACTCTCAGTCAGTTAAAGGCCGGTTCACCATCTCCAGAGACAACAGCAGACAGCAGCTGTATCTGCAGATGAACAGTCTGAAGACTGAAGATTCTGCTGTTTATTATTGTGCCAGAGACCCACAGTGACACAGGAGGAAGTATCGCTGTACAAAAACTCAACGTGTCAAACAGTACTCTCTCTGTGTTTTTTATTTATAGAATAAGCTTCAGTTTGATGTGAAAAAAAATAAAGTTTCACTTCTTGTGCATCTCTGGTATTCTTCCACATTTTATTCAAGTAGTGTGAAAACATCAAATATTTAGTGGATCTGACTATAAACGTGAATCTGCTTGTTTGAAGCAGCTGGTCCTTGTAACTTTTAACTAAGGGATTGTGTCTGTTTCTCCTTGATTGATAAAAAGGGAGATTTTAACACCTATTAAAATTATGTATTCAAGAGACATTTTAAATACCTATGCTCTGAGGATTTTCATTTTCTGTGCACACACTTAAAACAAAATAGTGATAATAGGCCATGTTTACACAACAATGATTTCATCCTAGTAATAATTACCATAGACACCAGCCTGGTAGAAAAAATATTTTAAATCACTTACTCAAACCCGAAGCCCCCCATAAATGAAGAGGCATCACTCACAGAGAGTGTTATACGTATAGGGAGGGGTGGGTCAGAGTAACTCTGCTGCAGAATGAGCATGTTTAGACGACCTGCAGAAAAGATCATGTTGGGGCTTTAAGCAGTGATGCAACCAAAAGAACAAATAGACTGCTGTGTATTACTGTGTGAGATTTACCCACTGATAAAAGAGGCCAGAAGAAAAATAAAACCTGACGAAATGCATTTTTACAAACTCCATCTACGGTGGCCCTGAAGTGCAAAACACAACAACAAATAAGAAAACAAAAACACAAATCACAAAACACAACGTCAAATAAGAAAACACAACCACAAATCAAAAAACACAACAACAAATAACAAAACACAAAAAAAATAAGAAAACACAACAACAAATCAAAAAACACAACAACAAATAACAAAACACAACCACAAATCAAAAAACACAACAACAAATCAAAAAACACAACAACAAATCAAAAAACACAACAACAAATCACAAAATACAACCACAAATCACAAAACACAACAACAAATAATAAAACACAACAACAAATCAAAAAACACAACAACAAATCAAAAAACACAACAACAAATCAAAAAACACAACAACAAATCAAAAAACAGAACCACAAATCACAAAACACAACAACAAATCACAAAACACAACAACAAATAATAAAACACAACAACAAATCAAAAAACACAACAACAAATAACAAAACAGAACCACAAATCACAAAACACAACAACAAATAAGAAAACACAACAACAAATAACAAAACAGAACCACAAATCACAAAACACAACAACAAATAAGAAAACACAACAACAAATCAAAAAACACAACGACATTAACTTTAACCGGAAAAGGTAGGTACCTGCAGTCGACAAGCATCGTCGCTGATTGGACGAACGCAATGTCCGTCTTTTTAACCAGAAGCATGCTGCTTCCGCGAGTTGATTTCAATACATGAGCGAAACCGGAGAATCAGACTCTCTACTCTCAGAGAATATTTTGATGCAGGCCATACATATGAGGTAATATTGGATATGCTGTCAACCTTTCACAACATTCATATGAGTATCCGTACGCTAAAGACACGTTTAAAAGAAGCAGGTTTGTACAGACGACGGAACAATTCTCCACTAGCCGAGGTGAGACGTGCCATTCAGACTGAGCTGCAGGGCAACTCTTCGGCTATCGGACTATGTGGCAAGTTCTTCAACAAAAACACAAACTACGTGTGAAACGAGAAGTAGTAATGAGCTTGTTGAAACAACTAAATCCACATGGGACGGCTTTGAGAACACGCCGGAGGTTTACAAGACAGACATATCATTCCATGGTTCCGAACTACAGATGGCATGCAGATGGCTATGACAAACTGAAACCCTTTGGATCGGCCCTCTCAGGATGTATAGATGGCTTTTCAAGAAGAATAATGTGGCTTCTTTGTGGAAATACTAACAACAACCCATCTGTCATCGCTCACAATTATATTAATTGTATATTAAAAGTGTTGGTGTGATCCCAATGAGATTCAGAACTGACCTCGGAACAGAAAATGGGATAATGGCAGCAATACAATGTGCCCTCCGCCATGCACATATACGGACTACTATGGAGGCTCGTCAAGCCACAGTTACAGCTCATCAACAGGGAATCAGCGTATCGAGTCATGGTGGTCCTTTTTCAGAAGAGGAAGGTATGTAACTATGTATTGCCTAGTGATCAGATCAAACTGAGAAGTGGTGACTATTACGAATTATTGTTTTCAGACCACTCTGATGCTGATAACATTCCTCATCTCAGCCTTCTAGATTATTCAATCAATTCAAAATTTCTCCTTGTGTGTAAAAAAACAACAACAACTTTGCATTTAATGTATTCCTAGGTCTCAGTTTTGGATGGACCTGTTTGGAGACCTAAGAGACTCTGGACACTTCAACGGTTGCCATGAACACCAGTGCTTACTGAGAATCTGCTTCAGTAATGTTCTGCAGAAAGACCTGGATGAATGTACGGACCTCTGGAACAAGGAAGATTCGACCATCCAGACTTGCCTCATGTCCTGGAGGGATTCCAAACGATTTGTTGCCTCACAGATAATCCACATCAACTCAGAGTTAAATGATCATAAACTGAATATTGTATTATAACAAATTGCACTGCACTCGTAACTATATTTGGATTATTGTATATTTTTGTAAATTATATTATTTAATATAATTTATAGGCTAGTTGTCCTGCCTTTGTTTACTTTCACATTTCTGTATCAACAAGCAAACACATCTTATTAACTATGGCCATTTCAAACTACATTTCTAATATCTTGGTAAAAACCCTTTCATAATTCTATAATTGTCTGAATTTGCAGGTTTGGTTCAAGGGACTGTGGATTTGCTGTTGAAGACAGGGAACTAAATGTGTTTCAGGAGACCAGGCAAACAATTGATTCATGCGGTGACCCAGACATTCAGGTTTATCTACAGCAGGCTGTGGAACAATAAATGGATTACAGCAGCCACAAAATAGCTGGGCTATAGATGTGGAC
This sequence comes from Labrus mixtus, assembly GCF_963584025.1. Taxonomy (NCBI): domain Eukaryota; kingdom Metazoa; phylum Chordata; class Actinopteri; order Labriformes; family Labridae; genus Labrus; species Labrus mixtus. The sequence continues at coordinate 8,727,000 of NC_083631.1, read as the reverse complement.
TATACTGAAGCCCTTACCACATATTCCATGTTACAGTAAACTGAGAAAAAAAATGCATACATTACTGATTGGACTGTAAGTGCTTATATTTTGGGAACTACTGAGTCTTAATTGTGAACTGACATATAAGTGACATAAAGGGTTTTAATTGTTAATAAAAAGATGATCTACCAAAATTCTCAAATGTGGTACTTTCAATTTTCAGGTTTGGTAACTGGAATTCTTGCAAGCACAAAATATTTTATTCTGTGTGAACTGATATCATTATTTACACTACATGTAGAACATCTAGTAGACAGTTTCCTTGTATAGTATGCCATGTTAACAGCAGATACTGTGCATTAATGCTACAGAAGTCACAAGCGAAATAATTCACAACACAATTGACATCTGTACATACCAGTATTTTACTGTCATAAAGGTATTTGTTTTATTTATTGAAAACCAACATCTGTTGCTGGAAAAAAAATGCAGAATACATCATATTTGTTAGTAAATACACTGTCATAGCATTTTTTTCGAATGAGAGTAAGCCATGAAAACAAAGAAACAGCAAAAAAAAAAACAAGGAGCTAAAATCAGGACAAGAACTGTGAAGTGTGAACCGTCTCCAAGGTTTGAAAACGTCTAAATACATTAACAGATAAGGGGCCCGTTTCTGAAAGAAGGTTGAACAAACCCTCAGTCTAACCCTGAGCTCTGAGTTGATTTACTCTCAGATGGGAAACTCTGAGTTTTCAGTTTCAGATCAGCAGATTTTAATTTGTTAAATAAACGCTGAGTATGTCCACTCGGTGTTCAGCGCGTGCACCACAACGATAAAAAGCCAACATGAATGGAGCCCCGATACTACGATTCACCATGGCAACAGGTGACAAAAAAAGAGATCCTCCTACTTTAATCATCTCAAAATACATCAATATCTTCATGTGGCCACAGGCTACGGCGAATATGAACAGGTTTTAAGAAGGAAAAAAAAGTAAAACTGCTGCAGTGCAGCGGCAAAGGAGAGAGAAGTGGTGTAAGAGAAAATGAATGTAGCCTCTAATTCCCTACAGAGTAATGCAGCCCCTTCATACCGACTTAAAGACATGTTATGTTCGATAAAATAGTTCGTTTTATACGTTGTAGTAGGCTATTGCCACCCTAACATATCATATTAAAACAACCTGGATTTTTATTCAGTTACCGTAGTAACTGACTCAGAGGTAAAGTAACCTCTCCCTCTGAAACAGGCTTGTAAGTGACTGCCTCAGAGTCAGAGTGTTAATCAGCAATCACAGGGGATAATACAATCACTCTTAATGGATGTAAAATCTGGTAACCTCTTGCCACGACCACTGCAAAAGTTTGGCCATACCTTTTCTGGAAGCTCTTTGCCACAATTTGGGCAATACATCATGAATTTTAAATCTCTGCTTACTTCGTTGACATTTCTCTGCCTGGCTCCCAAATGCGTATGAAGCATTTACTTCCGGTTAAAAAGACGGACATTGCGTTCGTCCAATCAGCGACGATGCTTGTCGACTGCAGGTACCTACCTTTTCCGGTTAAAGTTAATGTCGTTGTGTTTTGTGATTTGTTGTTGTGTTTTGTAATTTGTGGTTGTGTTTTGCACTTCAGGGCGACCGTAGTCAACAGAGGGCGATAAAAGATCAAACGTATAATGGCAGAGCATTGTGACAAAGTCTCTTAAAGCTCAATCACAAGAAGGAAACATTCAGCAGCAGTTGATTCGGTGGGTTCATCCTAACTGTTGGTTTTAAATCATAGAGACAATAATAAAAAGCTTTGTGACCTGCAGGCTGTCACTTCATTGAAGCTGGTGACGTCTAAAGTTGTGTTTCTCTCTCGTCAGAATTTAGCTGACAGTAAAACTACTTTGTGACATTAAATACATTGAAAAAAAGATTTATCAAAATGTCTTGATGTTTACAAAAAATCCAATCTCCAGTGTTTCAGTATCACGTCCTGGACTGTGACTCGACTTGAAAACAAGCACTGGTGATTCAAACCTGACTTCAGCATTGACTGCATTCAGACTTGGAATTTGAGAAAATGTCTCATATTTATTGATTGAAAAAGACTTTTGATTTTTTTGGTTCTAAAATGTATTCACTTTCAAGCATGTGCTGGCACGAGTGTTCACCTGCATGTGAATATTGTCTCTGTAAGGATGCAGAAAAAGGAAAAACAAATTGTGCAGATATCTATCAAGGATTCATCCAGAAAAGTAACTCAGTTAACGGGGACATGACTCTGACGTGACTCTGTTTCTTTGACTCATACTCCAGATTTGGTGATTCCACAACAACACTGCCTAGCTCATTGTTATACCCTTTTATTTGGCTAAGTTATTTAAACACAGATTAACATCACCATGACAACAGGTAAACATGTTAAATTTGTTTACTAGTGAAATTATCAAATTCAACCAGACAGAAACTGAGACCCAAGTTAATTCAGTCCATGTGAGGAGGAGTCAATGTAAATCTCTGATGTGTTCCTCCTCTACTTATGTGAGAGCAGAGAGGACGACAGAGAACAGTGGACACACAGTTGAACATGATGGACTATAGGACAGGACTGCTGCTTTTTACTGTCTGCTGGGCAGGTGATGATCATCACTCATCTTTACTCTAAAAAGTGTTCTGAAAGTGTCACATCTGATGGTTTTCTTTTCTGTCTCTTCAGGTGTTGATGGTCAGACTCTGACACAATCTGCACCAGTGGTTAAAAGGCCTGGAGAATCCCACAGACTGACCTGTTATGCCTATGGGTTTACAATGAGCAGCTATGATATGAACTGGGTCAGACAGGCTCCTGGAAAAGGACTGGAGTGGATCGCCTGGGTTGAGAGTGATAATGACAGAAAATACTACTCTCAGTCAGTTACAGGCCGGTTCACCGCCTCCAGAGACAACAGCAGACAGCAGGTGTATCTGCAGATGAACAGTCTGAAGACTGAAGATTCTGCTGTTTATTATTGTGCCAGAGACACACAGTGACACAGGAGGAAGTAACGCTGTACAAAAACAGTCAAAGTAGCATTTCACATTACATCAGTAACTTCACTGACTGGGATGTGTTAAATAACTTCACAGAATCCTTTGCTATTTATGTCTAGTGGACCTATGGAGCTTGTTCAATTCAGAATCAGGGATATACTCCTTAACATACAGACTCAGACTAAGATGGAGTGACTGATTCCAAAACCAAAAGCTGATTCGGCTACAAAGTAATGAGAAAATGATAAACCTGATGTAGGAGTTATTACTCTCTCTACATTAAATGGATTGGTTTACTGCTCCTCTCTCTTACACTGCTAATGTCAACCAGAAGTATATCAGCAGTTCTTCATTTTATTGAATTACATTTTAAAAGGATACTCAACAGGAATAAAGCACAGACATACTTTCCCTGTCAGAATAATTTCTAGGTTTGTAATTACTGAAGGCTTCACCACTTGGACGAAAAATCAATACCCACAAACATCCAGACCTCTTAAATCTTCACCAAGGATCCTGGAAAGGACTTTTAAACCAAACGTTAAACAACAACAAATGAAAACCAAATAAATGAACAGACAAATAAAACTATAGCCTTTTCTTTCTCAATGCTGGGTCCTTAAAGTTTGAGAGGGCAGATACAGGTTTGTGTGTGAAGGCATGTGCTCCCCTCTTATTGTTGTATGAACTGACAAAACTGCGTCCTGCCGACTCACTCAGCTGTGTATTACTGAGTCTGTGTACGCTCCACTGACACAAATCACCAAAAGACCAGCACAACTAATCCAGAGCAATGCAGTGCAACCACACATAATGTTGACTTTATAAAGACAACACAATCTGATAAGTATGATGTGAGGAATCTTTATGTATTCACAGAACAATAGAGGATTTTTGTTTTACCTGTACATGAGGAAGAATAGCGTGCTATAAACCCAATCAGACTTCCACTGCAGCTGACATCAGTACAGAAAAAAATGTAGAGAAGCTTGATTTTTCCTGAATATTTATAGATTAAAGTTGTGTATTGTGATCCCAAGAAATGCTTGGGGAAACATTTAATTCAGTGCTCATGGAATCGGGTAGAAAATATCATCTGATAACATATCTACATTAACAATATAGCTTCCAATCTCAAACACACAAACTACAATATCCCCTTTTTCATATCAAGATGAAAAGTAAGAGATTATCATTTAGGGAAAAAACATGACTGTGATATTTTAGAGTTTGTTCTGTTGCTGAAGAGATTCTCTTCTTATGGAAATGTATCAGTCACAGTTTCTCTTTTGAACCTGTAGAGGGAGGTCTATGCAAACTCGTCCTCTCTTATAAACACACCGTCAGTAACTTGTGGCAGATCAATCAGACAGTTCTGAACACTTTTGAAAATCTGAGATCAGACAGCACTGAACAGAGGAATGGGTAAAAGTAGTATCTGGAGTTTATTACTTGTAGTTACTATTCATGGTGAGACAATCCATCCTGCTTTAATACTTTGTGTAAATGTCAAACCTTTTTTTCAAGTTTTGTTGATAATGATCAATATTTCTATGACAACAGGAGTTTGGAGTGAGATCAGACTGGAGCAGTCTCCCTCTGAGGTGAAAAGACCTGGAGAGACAGTGAAGATGTCATGTATCATATCTGGGTTTGACATGACAGACTTCAATATCCACTGGATCCGACAGAAACCAGGGAGAGCTCTGGAGTGGATTGGGTGGATGGATGCTGGCAGCAATTCTGCTAGCTATGCAAGCTCCTTTCAAAGTCGCTTCAGTATGACAGAAGATGTGCCCAGCAGCACTCAGTTCCTCCAGATCCAGACACTGACAGCAGCAGATTCTGCTGTTTACTTCTGTGCTCGTCAAGACACAGTGAGTGAGGACAGTGGAGCAGCTGCACAAAAACCTCCACAGAGAATCAGCAGTGTGATCTCAATCATATCTGTTTTTTCATACCATCATACTTAGGCATGGGAGACATCACTAAAAAATATTTCTTATCAGTCGATATTGATAATTATCACATTATTTCTTTCAAATATAAACAAAATAATGATTGCAGTGATACAATTGTTTCGTTTTCTACGGGGGAAGTACAATAAGATCCACAAACAGGTTGGATCATAGAAAGGAGCCCTGTTTATAAGTGCAGACAATTCAACAGACAAACAAAATAATAGTGTTTTCTTTCTCAATGCTGGGTCTTCAAAGGTTGAGAGGGCAGGTATGGGTTTGTGTGTGCAGACGTGTGCTCCCCTCTTATTGTTTTATGAACTGACAAAACTATTAAAAACTCCAAATTCAATTTCCTGCAATGAACACTGACTCATATTCCGTTGAAACGAGTGTCCCTCTATTGATAAAACGTAGATTGCTGGGTTGAACTTTGTACTATTTGGCACCTAAAGTTGATCACTGCATGTTAAGAGAAAAATATGAATGCTCTTCCCCTTAAAGTATATTGTAAAAACACCAGATGGCAGAAAGAGCCCAGTTTCTCTGAGGCCTGTCGCTTTAAGGAAACGCTCAGTTCTGCTAACTCAACCTCTCTCTACTTCTGAGATTCCTACACCTTAATTTATGATTTAAAAATTCAGCATTATGAGCACTGTATCTCACCTGTTTTTAGATATGATTTGCAATGACTGATATTTTAGAGTTTGTTCTGTTGCTGAAGAGATTCTCTTCTTATGGAAATGTATCAGTCACAGTTTCTCTTTTGAACCTGTAGAGGGAGGTCTATGCAAACTCGTCCTCTCTTATAAACACACCGTCAGTAACTTGTAGCAGATCAATCGGACAGTTCTGAACACTTTTGAAAATCTGAGATCAGACAGCACTGAACAGAGGAATGGGTAAAAGTAGTATCTGGAGTTTATTACTTGTAGTTACTATTCATGGTGAGACAATCCATCCTGCTTTAATACTTTGTGTAAATGTCAAACCTTTTTTTCAAGTTTTGTTGATAATGATCAATATTTCTATGACAACAGGAGTTTGGAGTGAGATCAGACTGGAGCAGTCTCCCTCTGAGGTGAAAAGACCTGGAGAGACAGTGAAGATGTCATGTATCATATCTGGGTACAGCATGACCAGCAACTATATCCACTGGATCCGACAGAAACCAGGGAGAGCTCTGGAGTGGATTGGGAGGATGAATACTGGCAACAATGCTGCTATCTATGCAAGCTCCTTTCAAAGTCGCTTCAGTATGACAGAAGATGTGCCCAGCAGCACTCAGTTCCTCCAGATCCAGACACTGACAGCAGCAGATTCTGCTGTTTACTTCTGTGCTCGTAGAGACACAGTGAGTGAGGACAGTGGAGCAGCTGCACAAAAACCTCCACAGAGAATCAGCAGTGTGATCTCAATCATATCTGTTTTTTCATACCATCATACTAAGAGTTATTGATTTGATGTACCAAGAAAAAGAGGACATGAGACAAGTCTACAGTGTTCACTTAATTACGGTATTTAAACAGACCCAACATAAATCATAGTGCAAGTGTGAAATCCAGTGCAAGCAAGCAGTTGGCAACATTTGGCAATAGTGGCAAGATCGGAAGAATCCTGGCTGGGCAGAGAAAGTAAAATAAATAATTAGAGCCCAATAGATGAATCAGCCAGCCAATAATGTCGGCCGATATTTTGTTTACTATTAAAAATAGATATAAAGACATTTACTATTGGTATTGGCTAAAGTTATTGCAGATATGCATCAATATCACTACAATTATTCACCAGTCAAATCGCCTTTTAGTTGAGTGTCATTGTATTACACTATCAGTTCTCTTTCACCAGCAGAGGGCGTTCTTTGGATTACAACAAGCATTATTACTCCAGAGAGTCAAGTGATGCACGTCCATGCACAGTTACTTTTCAGTTCAGTGAGCATCTTGTCTTCTTGAAATATCTTTTCCACAAGTGTTATCACTGCATTTGAGGTATAAACAAAATACATTCGTATATATCTATATGATCTATCCAGCTCTACAAACAGAAAATAAATTTAAGAAAGATATCGGCCAATATATCAGTACCAGTTTTTTTTCTCTTCCTAATATTGATATCTGTATCGGTCCCGAAAATCACTTATTGCTCAGGTCCTACGAACAATCACAACAACCACAACAGATAATACAGACGTATGGCTACAATGCAAATTATGTGTAATATAAGTGTATATATGATTAAACTTATATGAATAATTGCAGTCAATCAGGTCTCATATTCTTCTTTTCTCTTTTACTGCCTGGTCACTGATGGAATTTATTTCCAGTTCCTGTGAGCAGTTTTTTTAGCTTGTTATTGAACGGACTAAAAGTAATATTCCTAACAACATCCTACAAAAGCAAATGAGATGATCTGGAAGAGGATTGTTAGTTTTTTTATTCTTTGTAATCTCTTTCACCGCAGGGTGTTTGTCGGGAAAGACGATATACAGCACTCTACCAAACTCCACACAAATGATTCATGAGCGATCTTTTGATGGTTAAAAGACAGCAGGAGGATTTATTTTATCAGACAATACAACTTTTTTCAGCACAGGACAAGATCAGCATGAAGAGAAGACATGCAGCGTTGACAAATATCAAACACAAATGAAAAGTTCTTCACTGTCAATTTAAGCTAGCAGAGATGAAGGAAAATCTCCTAAAATGAGGTAAACAGTGAAAGTTTCACAGAGTCAACATCCTCAAGTAATTCTCTAAATATCAATAATGCTTTCCCAATCCACTCAACACATATTCATTGAGGTAAAAAGACTTTCACAATCCTTTCAGATGAAAATATGTTTGCATGTTTTCCCAAACTGATTGTTACAAATCTGACACAGAGTACAGGATCAACTCATTTTATGTTCTTCGTGTCTAACCAGCCTTGAAAACTCCATTCATTTAAAAACACATCTAGTGTAGAGAGATGAAGCAGAATCTACATTTCAATCATGTTTTTTTCCAAAGCAACAAACATCAGAGAGTATGTACAACACAAGCAAGGATCTAGAGAAGAGGAAGCAACGTCTGGTTCAGACTGCACCAGTCAAATGATGTTGAAACTGACGTTGAATCTTCATGCTTTTCATTTTTAGATATGTGAGGTGTGGCAATGCAAATGTTCCCCTTTTCCATTGCTTTTAATCTCCCTGCAACTTGAGGATACACCAATCCAACAACCAGATTTACACACATTTTTACAATGACTTTATCCGGGTGTTTAACGTTTCTCATGCTATCAGTTTCTGGTAAATACACACACATATATAGCCTTGTCTTTGTATGTGTCAGGGTTTGTGTGTGGCTCTGTTCTGATCAGTCTGTTTTTCTCCACAGTGGTGTGCAGTCAGACTCTGACTGAGTCTGAACCGGTGGTAAAAAGTCCTGGAGAATCCCACAAACTCACCTGTACGTACACAGGAATATCAGACGGTGATGCACCTATCAGCTGGATCAGACAGGCTGAAGGAAAAGGACTGGAGTGGGTTTCCTTCATTTCTGCTCCGAGTGGAAGCACTAAATATTATTCCACGTCAGTCAAGAATCGCTTCACCATTTCAAGAGACAACGATGTGGACCAGGTGTATCTGCACATGAACAGCCTGACAGCTGTAGACTCTGCTGTTTATTATTGTGCCAGAGCCCCACAGTGATACAGGAAGTCAGAGAGCTGTACAAAAACTGCTGCAGATGTTACTGTGACTGACTAATGACTCACTGAAAGTTATGTAAAAAACAAACAAAAAAACAACAGTTTTTGTTTAGATTCATCCTTTTTTTTAAACACCATGCCCTGACTGCAAGTTATCCTCCACAGATACAAATTGAAGTAGGAATAGTTCCAACACTAGGAAATGGAGAATGGTAAATGGACTTGAGCTTGTATAGCATTTGTATAGTCTTCTGACTACTAGTGCTTTTACACCCAAAGTCACACATACACATCACACACTGATGGTAGAGGCTGCTATGTAAAGAGACCATCAGTATTAACTCATCCATTCATACACATCACACACTGATGGTAGAGGCTGCTATGTAAAGAGACCATCAGTATTAACTCATCCATTCATACACATCACACACTGATGGTAGAGGCTGCTATGTAAAGAGACCATCAGTATTAACTCATCCATTCATACACATTCACACACTGATGGTAGAGGCTGCTATGTAAAGTGACCATCAGTATTAACTCATCCATTCATACACATTCACACACCGAAGAAGCAGCAGTAGCAACTCGGGGTTAAATGTCTTGCCCAAGGACACATAGGCTATGTAGCTGCAGGAGCTGGGGATCAAACCCCAACCTTTCAGTTCAGAGACAGCCTACTCTACCACTAAACCACAGCTGCCATACTCATGACTGATTCCTCCAATTGACTTATGGTCCATGCAAACGTATTAAATTAACTTGCAAACTTATTACATTTTTAATTCTCATTACAAAATGTTTGATCATTTGTTTTGATATTTAGAAAATAAAATATATTTTTAACAATAGATTCCTAAAATAAAAGATTGTGATGCTTTAGTTTGAGGATTATCATAGATAATAGATGAATAGGCATCATCTTCTATTTACCATCATCTGAATTCTTGTTTCTCAAATATTCAGATTAATATGCATACATAAGCCAAAGTATCACAATGATTCATTATGACAAATTATCAATTACAAGATGAAGAAAATTATAGAATTTAAGTTCAGTGTGATTGTTACCCACTGCTAATAATAAACGTTTCCTAACGCTCCATACAGGAAACAGTGTTTAGTTTTTGTATGAGGCTTTATCACGGTGTTATTTGGGGTGGGCACTGTGATATACAGCTGTACAAAAACCTGAGAGCAACAATCTTAAACTATCCTATTTTAAAGATGGACAAAAGGGGACTGGACAAAATATCTCACATTGAACTATAAGGAAACTAATGTGTAATGGTTTTTATAAGCAGATTTTTAGGTAAAAGTTGTTTATTTAGTAGTTTGAAGTCGTAGGTAGTTCATGTATGTAAATGTTATTCTTAGTAAATCTCAACTTTAAAAAGAGTCAAAGACTCAACATGAACATACGCTTATAGGGGGACACTAGAGTTTCCTACAGATCAGGACTTGGTGGTTTTCAAACCTTTAATAAGGTGTTTTTCTGGTTCTTCAGGTTTTTGTTGAAGCATTGAGTTGAGATGTATCACTGTGCTTACTTTGACTACTGGGGTCAAGGGACTGCAGTCACCATTAATTCAGGTAAGTCACTTTAAAACCTTTTTAGTGATTACTATATTTATCTTTTTTTAAACTGATTTTTGATGCTTGAGAAGTTGGACCCGGTCGTAATGTTTAGGTTTACAAATAGCAGAATCAGAAAGCAGAGACAGTTGGTTGGTAATGCAGCTGTTTCCTTGAAAGCATTAGAAAACGGCTTTCTTAGCATTACAACTCTCTGCAGGACAGGGTTTTAAGTAAACATGACTTTGTCTGGATTTTAACTGCTGCTGGTGAGGACCTCAGAATGTTTTCCCCACATTAATATTCACCAACTTTTTATTTTGTGGATATTCACAAGACCTCATACTGTGTGATGAGAGGTAAGACTACCGTTGAGCTGAGATATATTTAAGTTTTCTGTGTTTCAATAGGAGGTCTCTGTGTGAAAGTATGAAATAAATATAAAGTAAATTGCAGGAAAATTTACCTTCATGAGACTTTATTTTCACAATGAAGATTAAATTGTTGATCGTTGATTTTGAGAGCATAGCTCATAAAATAACTTTCTCCCACAAATTGGCAACTATTAAACAATAGGCTTACATAAATATTCTAAATACTCATTTAATACATTATATATACAAATTATATTATTATCATGACATCTTAAGGTTTTGCTTATGTGAGGTTCTTTCATTAGTATGTTCACCTCCAATCCGTTGACTTGTGTTGACCAGACAAACAAAAATAAGATGTATGTTAGATTTTCTCATAATGTTTTCAAAATATTGTCTTATATTTGTTTACTGTGCAAGCTGGCTAAATACATTCAAAAAGTTGAAAGGTGTGAGGATTTCTGGAATCAACTTTATTTACATTTTTATTTAATCAGATTCTTTATTAAGTATAATTTAAAAAAAAAAATATTATTCAAACATTTTTTCATAAAGGTAAAAATTCATAATACCTCCATTTTCCATCTATTAAAGACAATCTGGTATCCACGATTATGTGAGTTTTAATAAAGATGGAAAATTATTTTTTAATACTTTATAGACTGAATAAATAAAATATTGGGGGGAAAAATTGCCGCTTAAAACAAAACATCAAAATAATGTAAAACAATGAGATAGTTATGAGATAGGGGCGGGCAGTAGCTCAGTCTGTAGGGACTTTGGTTGGGAAGCGGAGGGTCAGCAGCTCATTCCCCCTCACTCTGACTATTTGATTGATTGATCTAACATAGAGCACTTTGGGTCTGCCTTTTGTAATTCTGTCATTAAAATATAAAATATATTTTGTTTACATTTAAAAAAGGCAGTTGTGATAATAATCAGTAATTTCTATTAATTTGGCTTTATAAAATATTTTCTAAAGGAACTGCACCGACTCTGTTCCCTGTGGTTCAATGCGGCTCTGGGACTGGAAATCAAATCACTGTTGGTTGTCTGGCTCATGACTTCACCCCAAAGAGTACTTTCCAGTGGACGGATGCCAGCGGGACCAGTTTAACTTCTGTACAACATCCTGCAACTGTCAATGACAACAAATTCACAGGTCTTAGTCTGGCCCAAGTATCCAAATCTGACTGGGGTTCAGGGAAATCTTTTAACTGTGCTTTAACGTATCCTGGAGGATCCAAAAGTGTCAAAGTTGAAAGTAGGTGCTTTTTAACCTTCTGTCATGGCTCTTTTACGTTTTGTCCAAATGCATTTTCTTGTTTTTATGTTCAGAATTGTCTATATATTTATATATATATATTTTTCATCCAGTATTATTGAACAAATTCTTTCAGATTGATCTGATTTCAACTTAATCTCCATCTCTGCTCTTTCATTCACCTGCGTAGTGCCCGAACTCCCTCCAAAGATAACGTTGGTATTGGTGCCAAGAGGAGACACTCAGGCTCTGATGTGTTCAATTGATGATTTTTTTCCCAATGAATTGACGGTAAAATGGAAGAAAAATGAAATAGAAGAAACTGGCTTCACTACTTGGCCCCCCAAATCATTCAGGAACACATTTTCAGCTGTCAGTGTTCTGAATGTGAGGAACACAGACTGGGACAGTAAAGCCGTGTACACATGTGAGGTGACACACAAAGGCACAACATATATGAAGAAGGCCTCAAAAGGTAAAAGTCTAATACAATCCTATCATAATGCTGCTGTTTATTTACTACAACTAAACTGTAAACAATAATACAGTATCAAGGTGATACGAGATGAAGTCCTCTAACTCTCTTTTTTTGTAGCTGCTGTCACATTGGCCCTTAACCAACCAAGTCCCAAAGAATTGTTCAACAACAACCAGGCAAAGTTGGACTGTATCGTTTCTGGACAAGACAGTAGTGTTGTAAACGACATGAGAATAACTTGGCAAATTAATGAACACAATGTGTCTGATGGCATTACTTTGACGGAAAATTCCGGAAATGGTCAACACAGCAAAATCAGCACGTTGACTCGGCGTCTCTCAGAGTGGCAGACAGTCAACAAAGTGAGATGTTCTGCCATGAGAGACAATATGACACCAGTAATTCAAGACCTGACTGTCCATAAAGGAGGTACAGTATGTTACTTACACGTGAATATAAATCCTGTAAATGAACGTCCTTCTCTAAATCAAATGTCTCTTTCAGATTGGAAGAAAACAAAAGTGACCGTCCACGTCCTCCCAGAGGAGGAAATCAGCAAAGGAAACGAGGTCACTCTAGTGTGCCTGGTCTCCAGTCTTGAACAGCAGGATTACTACATCGCCTGGTCTGAGTACATCGGACAAAAGACTGGAAACTATGTTGATGGCATTAACTTCCCACCTCAGAAGACCCAACAAGGCTACTCAGTAACAAGTATTTACTACACAACCAAGGACAAGTGGAACAACCACACGTACACGTGCAACGTCTGGCCTGCTGGCAGCAATAGTTCCATGAATCCACAGCCAGTGTCTAAGGCCCAGGGTAACTCCTTAGAATGTGACATACAGAAGACTTAGCTCTAAATGTTGTTTTTTTAGTGCTCATGTGTTCTGCTGTCTGTGTTTGCAAACCATGTGATGTTAAAACGCGCACCCTGTGATGTCACCAGTGTCTGTCATTGTAAAAAACAACATCCATGTCTCAATTTTGTTCTGTTTGTCATAAAATGGTGTTTTAATCTGTCTTTGTCAAGTGATCTAACAGCCTGATATGTGTGCTGAGTGTTTCAAATAAATGTTGCATTGAGAAAAAGTTTGTTACATATTCATGAATGAATTATAACATCAAACAAATTGAAGAACAAGCACAAAACAGCAGGGTTTTTTATGTTGCTGTTTCACTATGCAACATGAGAAATTACCATATAACATGTCAAAGAGAGAGAAACACTAGTGTATATGCACTATTCCATAACGTACAAAGACTATGTTAAGATACACACACGCAGACACCTCTCATCTAACCACCTCTTATATTTTCCTTCAGAGTCAAAAGTGAGTGGGGGTGAATACTACATACATGATGCCGTTGAAGAGGATGAGTTCAGCAGCTTGTGGTCCACAGCCGCCTCTTTCATATTCCTCTTCATAGCCTCTCTCTTCTATAGCATGATAATCAGCCTAGTCAAGGTAAAGGCTTTTTCTGCACATTAGTTTTACCGACTTATACAGTATGTTGTATTATAGTTTTACTATCATTGGAAGGTATGAAATCAATGTCAGTGATGTAAGCGATATAAATACTACTTACAAACTCATGAACATCATTTTTTCTGCGGGTGTAAAAACTTCTTCAGATCTTCACAGACCAGAATGTGCAGGATATGAAAAGACACTACACATTTAGAGACATGGACGTGAAAGTTAGATGAATCTATTTGTACATGTGATGGATTACAAACCCTTCTGGTTCAGATGTATTTCAAATGAATCTACCCGTTAAGCTGAAGGAAATTTGTAAAAAAAAAAAAAAAAAGGCTGTGAAGTTTACCTTCTGAGTGGAGAATTGAATGTGGTTGATTGACCTAATTCAAAGGTAGATTACTTTAAAATGCAAAAAAAGCCTGTGTCCATTAACGCCTATTTTATTTGTTCTGGCAGCGTTCACAACCTCAATTTCAGAGCTTCTCTCACTGAGCTCTCACGGCGCTCACTGTTGCTAGGCTCAAGGCACTACTGCGTCTGTCTGTAGTGACCATAAGGTCTGTTTTAAAATGCTTTGTATGTCTAATATGAACTTTTATTCAAGAAAATATCACCAAGGAAACGTAAAAACGCCGTAAATGAATCATATTCTTGCACAAGCAGCAGACTTTTCAAATCACGCCACTGTTCAGAAATGTGTCATTGACAAGTTAAATGAATGTATTTTTTAATATTGTTTTCCTTTATTTTTCAGATAAGGAGTCAATAAGGGATGGAACGGATGCACAACACAGACAAGTAAATTTGTGATTTTTGGTATTTCTTTTTCATCTAGTTTTAAAAGCATGAACATAATCCACAAACTACTGTATATTGTAATTTCAAAAATGTAATACATGATGTTTAAACATTCTATTAAAGTGTATTTTCTGTAACCTAAATCCATGGTTTTCATGTCTTTACATTTCAGGGAAACTTGTACATAATGTTTTAATATCTGCAAAATGTTCTATGTCTTTCTTCTCTCTTATGAAATGTGTGTGTGTGTGTGTGTGTGTGTGTGTGTGTGTGTGTGTGTGTGTGTGTGTGTGTGTGTGTGTGTGTGTGTGTGTGTCTGTGTGTGTGTGTGACTGGTTGTTTTGTATTTTGCTGTTTCCATCATCTGCCCAGAGACAACAGATGGAAATTAGCTAGCTAGCTAAATCTGGTACAAAGCATCTCTTCTCTTCTGAAACTAATGTTTTTTTTTGTACACTGTTCCTGATTCAAATAAACAATTATATATAAAAAAATATATATATCTCATGCGCCTTTTTAATAAAACCATCCCACTTCAAGAATAGGGGGATAGTATTTTGATACAGGCAACACAAAATAAAATGTCTAATTTTGTTATGTCAATAAGTAATGTTGAGTATTTTAGTTCAAATAAATGGTACTTATTGCTTAAAATGAGGATGGACAATGTTTTACCTAACCATAATAGGTCCACCAGTGCGGCTAGGCCCCAGAAAGCTTTCCCTTTTCCCCTCATTATGGGCGGCCTTGACTAGAAATGATGGTGGGCCTGTGTTGAAAAGCTTTTGAGGAATCGAAGAACATCAAAAATAACTCTGCATCAAGTCGATCTTTGCAAATGTCTTTTATCAGTTAAGCTCAGAAGGGTTTTCTAGTTTCCTGGCCTTGCTAAAAATATCATCTTTAGAGAGTCACTTCCCCCTTCTCTGTGCACCTCTGGGACCACACCTGTGCCACTGAAACTTTGTAGAAACTGTCTGAGCTACAAATAAACTTCCTCAAGTGAGAGACTCGTATGCCACTGCATACATTTACAAACCAGTTTGTATCCAAGCATGAAGAGGCAAACATGCACACTGTAGACACCGCCCACCAGCACAACTCTACAGAAAAGTGTTGGCGGCTGTGGCTCATTTGGTCGAGTCGATCGTCTCTGAACCAGAAGGTGGGGGGTTCGATCACCAGCTCCTGCAGCTACATGTCTGATGTGTCCCTGGGAAAGACACTTAACACCAAGTCGCTGCTTCGTTGGTGGTGTGTGAATGTGTATGAATGGGATTAGTTACTGATGGACATCAGTAGCATCAGTGTGTGAATGTGTAGGTGTGACCTGCGGTGTAAAAGCGCTTATAGCTTATATCAACCCTCATTGTTTTTTATCTCTTCTTATTGT
The DNA here is from genome assembly GCF_963584025.1 of Labrus mixtus. Lineage (NCBI taxonomy): Eukaryota > Metazoa > Chordata > Actinopteri > Labriformes > Labridae > Labrus > Labrus mixtus. The sequence continues at coordinate 8,710,966 of NC_083631.1, read as the reverse complement.
TTCTTTCTCTTTTAGTTGCTAATTTATCTTCTTACATTCTTTTTGAAAACCGAACAAGGATGCAATCTACAAAAAAAAAGTAATTTAGTTTAAGGCTGGTAACATGAGATAACATTAACTGACAAAACTTTCATTTTCTTCTTAACAAATTCCTTTACTAATCTCTGATTGCTAAACACAGGGTTATGAAGAATTGGTTGATAAAATGACCTCCAAGCCATTTCTACATTTCTATTCATCATTCTCCCTTTATTTACCAGTCATTTTCTTCATGTGTAATGTGTCATCTTTTGTTTATTAACTTCAAAAATTCTTTATTAAAGCAAGTTGATGAAGAGTTTGACTTGAAAAGAAGTGTGCAATAATGTCAGCTTGTTGAAATAAAAGGGAACATTTTAGAGACTTCAGACTTTATCCTTTTCACAGCACGGTTTCTGTCCAACAGACAATTTCAACCAAAGAACAGTTTCTACACAAAACAAACAATGTCAAACAGCAATCAAAAGTTCACACTCTGGCTTGTTCAGTGAGGCCTTTTGTTCAGGGCATCTTTAACAGCAGGGATCAAGCTTTTCCAAAGGCAAGCCGTTCTGCACCTCAGTGCTCTGTACCTCCGACCCGAGGGAAGTGGGTTGAGGTTGGTGTTTAGTGGATATGTGATGTCCTGTTGTACTGAAGTTGCAATGCGTGTTATGGCCCCTGTTGTTGAGTTCTGTTAGGCTGGGTTTGGGGAGATTATTCTGGCAGCTGTTGCTGTGATGCTTCACATGCATGCTGCCTTATAAAGTTGACCAAAGTAAGCGAAGACTGCCATCTAGTGGCAAACGCATAAAATGATCTGTTGTCTTGATGCAGTTAACCTAAAAAGGTAAAAGGTATTCAAACCACCACTATGTGAGTTCTTATAACATTTTTAGATTTGACACATTCATGGGACTTTATAGTAAGTATAAAATCATTAAAAAGACAGCTTATTGTGCAAAAAGCAGTTAAGGCAGAAGGCACTGAGCAAGAAAATATTCCAAACTGAACTGCAGCAACTCGACTCGTCTGTGTTGTAAAATATTCAGCTTTTGATAAAAGTTAGGGTCCACCTTTTTCTTGATGAATCTCCTTAAAAAACAGTCTTTAAGAAAATGAACACATTGAAGTTTGAAATATTAGATTAAACAAGCAGAGAATTGCTCACTCCTCTATTTTTTTATTTTTTTAATATGTTAAGCGATCTATTTCTACTATCTATAACATTTTAACATTTTCATTAGAAAACTGAGAGATCTCTTAGGTATGGAAATACTTTGTCATGTACTGTAGTCACTGTAGTTATTGGTGTAAGTTGGGGCTAAGAAACAGTGTTACACACTATAACATTACTAAATATAGAAGTTTAATCCATATGAATCCAATTAATTGTACAGTCAGCAAAGCTCCAGATAAATCAAAAATTAGATCAGATTGGCAAACAGAAGCTTTAGTAAAATGTTACTGCTAATTATGACAGTGCAAACATGCTTTAGGGAGCGTTTCAGAAAGACAATATGTTGACAGAAGGATAGTGTAATATGCAGAACCTGTGGCAATAGTAGGCTTACCGGCTCAACATCACTAAAATACTAATCTTTAAACAGCCATACTCTGTGCATGTGATAAAATGTGTGTGGACAAGCTTATACACTGAATTTAATTTCTGTTAAATTGTTTATTGTCCCTCGTCTACTGCAAACTGCCTGTAGTTGCAGATTTTTTTATTCTGTGTAATTGTTCAATATAACTTGGAATTTGCAATTGGATGGAGTCCAAGGAAAATTTCCCCAAGTATATCTTGTGTTATCTTATTACATAACATAAGTGTTTATGTAGAAGATTTTGCTCTGACTTGACCTTCCATTGACCAATCAAAGTCAGCATATGTCAGTTATTAAATCTAATTCAGTTTAATACATTGCCCTGCGATATAATCCTTGGTTTTCTACAGACCCTGTGCCACTGCGTAAATTGCTGTGAAAATAAAGCATTCATGTTGTATGTCTTTACTTTTTATTATATTCTCTTCCCCCATGTAGGTGTGTTTCATGTATCAATTTTCAATCACCTAACATGTTTAATTTTAGATTTATGAAAATACTTTAGTGTGTGCACAGTCACATTCTGAGGTTAAAAAAAGATTTGATCAATTATTTTGCTGTTCTTTTTAAACTACTTGACTCTTCATTAATAATTGACTTAGTTCAATTATCTTTCCTAATAATTTCAGTTTTCTGGTGTATTTTAAGGAGGTGTTCGCATATCCATCTATCCATCTATTTTTCAGTTTTCAGGGATAAAATCCATGTGTCTTTGCTGGCAAAATAGTGCGCAGATATTCACTATGATAAGAACTGATCACGTTTCATTCTCTGGCAGTTTTAACGTCCAGAATTAAATAGTTATCCCTAACATTGAGAAATGTAATTTAATGAAAACCACAATGGTAATACAAATCCTTATAATAGTTTTGCATTATCTGAATGATTAGAACCAGAGCGCTTGCTTTGTGTACTGCAGTAAAGGATGAGGCAGCCACCCTGTGTCTTGAAGGTTTTTGTGTTGTGGTGTTTCACTGTGTACACGGGGGGCCACAGTGTTTCACACCAATACAAAAACCTCTCAACAGACACAAACAGTCTTTTTCTTGTAAAAAGAATGATGTATTTAAAGACCATATACAACCCTGAGAGGTTTTGGCTTCAGCAAAATACAGTCATCCTACAGAAGGAAAAAAAGAAGAAATATATCCTTACAAGTCTAAATGAACAGCTAAATGATGCTTAAGGTAAGTGATAACATATGATGAAATTTAAAAACTAGAACAGAAGAAAATGTGCATGGTGTATATGGAGAAAGTGAGTCTGCAGGGTGGAGTTTTTGAACTGAGTCATATCACAGTGCATTATAACAACCACAGTGATACACCCTGTGACAAAAACCTAACAACTCAACGTACCAGACCTTAATTTGGATTTATCCTGTGTGCACAACTTTTTTAAACCTATATTCATATTTAATCTTCTTTGTGATTGTTAACGCTTTATTTGAGTGATCTTTACATTTTCATTTTTAATGTCTATTTTTCCGTTTGTCATGATGCTCTGGATGTCGTGTGTGAAGCACTTTGAACGGCCTTATTGCTGAAATGTGCGTGTATCAAATATAAAAATCAGGCTAATCAGGCTTAAAAGGGAAACATAGAATAATTTGGTTCAAAGAGTATACTAAAATTTCAAGATTGCTCCTGATGCTTAAATTGTATGAATTGGAAAAAAGAAGAACTAACAATGCAAAATATCAGACACAGGTTTTTGTACGAGTGTGTGGCACTGTGTATGGGGGGAGCCACAGTGACTTATAGTAATACAAAAACCTGTTCATGCACGGAGTTGAAGCACAGAAGTGATACTCAGGAGAGGAGGGGAAAAACAAATTGTGTGTGTAAATCCAAAAACAGAGCATCTTAGACGAGCCTTCTTTCCCACTGTCAATTGGTATCAACAAAGATCATTTTCACAAACTGACTAGCAATTTGACAACTCCTTTGTGTAGTGTTGTAGTACTTGAAATTGGTCTTGGTCTCAAGACCACTTTTTTGAAGATCTCTATCTCGTCTCGGAATCGAAATATTTTTAATTCGGCCATGTCTCGGTCTCAGACTCGGCAGTCTCCAGATTTTAAATTCAAGAAAGGTCAAGACCACCATTGATTGGCTTCTTTCTCAGTCATTACTGTTATTAGAAGGAAAGCATCAGTGTGCACAGAGCTGAAATGACTGACATCACAGCACAAAAAAACAAACCACACACACACACATCTAACATATCAACATCCAAAGTGCAATCAAAGAGTCCTGAGTGAGTGAAGCTTGTAAGCCATAACAAAAGATGCATGACAGATTAGCAATAAATAATGCTAAAAAAGAATCTAGGGTTGGAAAATAATAAACATTCAAGTTAACATGTGGGATATCTTAAAAACATGATAAATAGGTGAATGAATAGGGTTAAGAAAGGTTAAAAAGAGTGAGGTTTAAAAAAAAAAAAAAGATCAACCTTTCATGAGTCTAATGGATGTGGGCACAAAGCTTGACATGGCTCTTTCAGTACTGAAGGTGAGAGATCAGTCAGAGGGAAGAAGGTTGTAGAGATTGTAAAGTGTGCAGTCTGAGGCTATGTGTTGTCCCTTTAGTTTTGTCCTGCCGGTTAGTGGTTCCTGCTTCTGTTCGATTATTTTACAGCTCATTGTCATGATTCTGTTTAATGGAATTTGATGAATTTTAGACAGGGACCCAAAGCAGGTTGTGATATTAAAAGTTAAAACTGATTCAATAAAACATTTGCAGAATGCGCTTATCTTGTTTAAATGTGAAAAGTTCTACTGTTAAATTGCTAGAATTGGTTGACGGGATATCCAGTGTGCAGAGTGCAGTTTTTGTATGGAGCTATTTCACAGTGTACTATATAGCAGCAGCCACAGTGATACACCCAATGACAAAAACCTCCATCAGCAGAGAGACTCATAAAATGCTGTCACACAAACAAGTACGTAGGTGACACTTCATTCTGAAGCCTACACGAATCTAACAAATCTACTCTCAGGAAAAATTGACAATAATGTGTTCTTAGACAAATGCACGTGTGAAAGTGTAAATTTCTATCATAATGTTGTGGTTTAACATAAAAAGGAACCGTCGTAAAGTAGATACTCCCGTACGAACATTACAAACCATGCACCCTATGAGGCTAAGGTTTTTGTACGAGTATGAAGCAACGTGTATGGGATGGGAGCCACAGTGATATGTAGTCGTACAAAAACCTATTCTCAACTAAACAGAAGCACACAGACACCTTGTCTGCAGAAAAGGAGAAGGTATTCATAAATCAAGGCCAGGCACATTTCCTTGGGCAATTCTTCCGCAAGAATAAGATAACCCTATGACAAAATTTATAAAAAAAAATGAAAAGAGAAAGGGGGAATTTACAAACCAACTGCCAAACATGCAAAGTATGCCAGAGCAATAATGTTATTCACAAAAGGATGAGCGTCTTTTGTCCGTGGTTTTAGCCCTCTACACATTTAAGTTTAATACATTTGTTTTTTTTTGCTCTTTTTCCACTTTTACAATTATTTATCAAAAACAGTTCACTGGGATATTTCAACCTGCTGATCCCTTTTTAAATCATAATGTAAAAAAAAGTTAAAACTTAAAGTTAAAGCATTTCTGTGCTGTGACAGCCAGTGTACAGAGTGTAGTTTTTTGTATGGTGTTATATCACAGTGTGATATGACGGCCACAGTGATAAATCCAATGACAAAAACGTCTTTCCAAGGAGATGAAAATAAAACCAGATGGTCAGACAGCTTCCTGCTACATAAAGAAACTGTTGTACACTGAACGGAGGAAGACATTCACAAAAGCAGCCGAGGCCACTGTCCAAGTTTGTAAGCCACTGAATAAATGATGATAATTAACGAGACAAAGTATTTTGTTGTCATATGCACAAAGCACAGAATAACTGTGCCAAATGTGCAAGTGTGATTAACAGAGGAGATTCATCTTCCTCAGCAGCTACGGTCAGCACACATAGATCCAGCTCTGGAAAGCGTTTGTTTAGTGTGTCTTTTAGTTCAACATTTTAGCATGCAAAAACTTGCTAGTTAATGCATAACAAAACGTGCAGCTCTTGCATATTTGGATATTTGTTTCAGGTAAGAAGTCATGTGTTGCCTGAGTTATGAGTTATTACGCTGCTCAAATTCTAATGTTGGTCTGGTTTTTGTTTTTGTTCTTTTACTGTTGGGGTTTTGTTTTTGCTGGTCAGGTGTCTCTTCCATGTGTTGCATTTTTGTTGTGATGTTTTGTTGTGATTGAGTTCTTATGTGTTGTAATGTTTGCACTTTTTTTGCCCATCACCACTGGACTTTCTCTGTGCACCCTTAGTACCTGGACCAAATTTCAATACAATCGGTTTGAATTTGACGGAGTGCCAAAAACATCACCTTCCTGGTTCCACAACAAGCAAAGCTAGAAGTAAGGTAAATGTGTGAAGTGAAGTTGTGATAAATTTTTTTTTTTTTTTAAGAAATCTGAAACTATAAGGTTCAAAAGGTAGAATAAAAATAAACTGGCGCCAAAGTGTTATTCAATTAAATCTGGGTTAGACTGCAAGAAGTGGGACGGAGATAAGGTACATAACACTTAACACAAACTGTATTGGACAAAGGTTTTTGTATGAGTGTGTGACACTGTGTACCAGGGGGGCACAGTGATAACTTGTAATACAAAAACCTGTCTATACTGAATGGTCTCCAAGGAAAAGAAAAAGGAGAAGCTATTTACAAATCCAGGCCCATATTTTTCAGACCCTGAAGAACAGAAATATTTAATCAAATAGTGGAAAATTGCAGTAATGTGGAATAATTATGTTATTTTTCAAAATTTATTCTAAAAGTTAGTGTTGAAGTACTCCGAATCGATATTGGTCTCAAGAACGGTGTCGAGACCACTTTTTGAAGGTCACAGTCTCGTCTCGGATTCAAAAGCATTTTTAATATGTCTTATCTCGGTATCGGGCTGCGCGGACTCCGGATTTTAAATCAAGACTGGTCTCAAGACAACTTTTGGAAGGTCTCGGTCTTGTCTCGGCATCAAAACCATTTTGACTCAGTCTTGTCTTTGACTTTGTCTTGTCTAGGTCTTGGACTACGGGGATTTTAAATCAAGACCACCACTGATAGGCTATTTTTTCCACATCATTACTGGGATAAGAAGGAAAACACCTCTTTCTAAAAGAACTAAAATGTGTCAAGTCATTCATGATTTGATTTTCATACCCCGGTTACAGCCGCAACCTTCCCAGTGTTACTGTCTAAGTGAGTGACACGCCCCCTGCACACAAGATGATGATTTTTCTGAGATATTTATGGTCTGGTCTCGGTCTCGCCCTGCCTTGGTCTTGGTCTTGATTCGGTCTCGATCCCAAAATGTCTTAGTCTTGGTCTCGGAGTGCTTCGGTCCCGGTTATGTCTTGGTTTCACTTAGTGGGGTCTTGAATACAACACTACTAAAAACCCTAAGTAAAGCTATATCTTTCTCAAACTTTTATCAGCAGATTAAATCAACTTTAAATACCAAAACAATCGAATAGACAGTCAAGTCAGCAGATCATTCTCATTATCGTACATACATACTTAATGTTGGTTTTAATTTTAAGCAAATGTTCAAACATTAAGGATCCAATAACTGTTATATCACATACTATTTGTTATCAAACACTTAGAATGCACTCATACATTTTGAAATTCAAATTATAAACGAGACACACAATCAAACCGATTTTGGAAATGTCAACAAGCTTTGGATGGTTATTATGTAAAACACAGGAAACCTCCACCACAGCAGGTGCTTCCTCATCCAGCTACTGAACGGAAACTTTGGACTGAAAGCCAAAAGCTCAGACATGAGCACTGATGATGCCTGACATTTTTAATATGAGAAACATAAGCCAGAGAATTGGTATGTGTTTATTTTTGAAGTGACAATATTGTTTTTGTTTGTAAACTTAATTTTCATGGTCACCATTGCTTTCATAATAATAATAATAATAATACTTAATTTGTGTATTTACTTTTCAATACAGGTAACCAATTGAGACAATAAAAGCATACAGAATATTAAAGCAACATAGAACATATAAAAGATTCAAAATGAAATCACAGGGTTAAAGTGATTTTGTAAAAGTATGTCTTTAGTAGAGAAATAAAACGAGGAACTGGTTCTGTAACTTTGATCTCTTCTGGCAGGCTGTTCCAAAGTCTGGGGGCTCTGACAGCAAAAGCAAAAGTCATGACTAATTTCATCAAAGATTGGAAACATCTAAAAGACCAAGTCTGCTAAAAGTTGAAAAAGTCACTTAAGTCCTGTAGACTGAGAGAGGATCAGCAAATCTGCATTACCACTGATAACGCCACAAACAACATCAGAGCGCTTGAACTGAGTGTCAGAACAGGGTTACATGTTCTGTCCAACATCTTGACAAGCCATCCCCTAAACCATGTGAAAAGAAGTGCTTTTGATGTGAACACAGGAGCTTCACAAGTTGCTAACTTGATTGTAAATAATGCAACTGAGGGAAAATAAAGTCGTGGTTGGAAGTTATGGCTAAACGTAGATGTAGTCAAGACCACACTAACCAAGACCAAGAGAGCCAAAGACCAGAGTGCTCAGAGACCGAGACAGGACCAAGTAATTAAGGGATCGAGACCGAGTCAAGAACAAGACCAAGACAGGGCAAAACAAGACCAAGATCATAAATATCACTGAAAAATCGTCATCTTGTGTGCAGGGGGCGTGTCACTCACTTAGACCGTAACAACAGGAAGGTTGCCGCCTAAGTGAGTGACTTTTTGCAAGAGGCGTTTTTCTTCTAATCACAGTAATGACGTGGAAAAATAAGTGGTGGTTTTGGCAAGTCTTGATTTACAATCCGAAGTCCGCCCAGCCTGAGACCAAGACATGACCAGGGTTGGGAAGTAACGGATGTAACGGCGTTATGTATTTAAAATACAAAATAAGAGTAACTGTATTCCGTTATAGTTACAGTTTAAATTGGTGTATTCTGAATACAGTTACTTTCTCAAAAAAAGGATTACTTGTAGGGATTACTTTACGGAACTACATGCTGGTTGCACTGTGCGGATGCAGAAGCAGGTGGCATTATGTGCGCAGGTACGCTGCAAGACAATGCGTGATAGCACTTTCCACACAACCGAATGACAATGGCAGAGGATGAGAAAAACGACCAGGAGGACAAAAATGCATTTTTGGCATGGAAATTCAGAGAACATTTTACCTACAAACCTGGTCAAGAAGGCCGCAACATCACAGTGCAGTGCAAGCTTTGCTCACCGTCAACGAAGCTGCTTTCAGCATCGTGGGACTCCACGTCTAATTTGAAGAAGCATCTTGAGGTAAATTGGGTAATTAGCATTAACAGAGAAATGACCCCGGCAGCTATTAATCCAGCTCCGCCGGCTGAGAGTGCTCACATGCGGGGAAAGAAAGGAGGGTTAATGTCTGCCGGCTCGCATGTTGCTTGTCCTACACTCACAAACAAGGCCTATTTTAAATTGTGTATTTTTACAAGGGCTTTCTGCTAGAGGTTAGAGGCTCAGTGGCTGTAGTTTGGACATGCAGAGCAGAGAAAGCTGTTCTACTTTAATATACTGTAACATGCCAGCAGCCTACCATTTAGTCCATAAATGTATTGGCACCACTAGGTTGGTTCTTACCATAATATGGTATGGCTGATGAACATATTACGTTCATCAACACTGGGCTAATTATGTAACATTATTGTATTTCTCAGCCATTAAAATGTACCTAATCAACTGATTATGATTCTTTTTTTTTTCACTGTGTTTGCATTTATTTATTTTTATTTATTTTCAGAGAAAGCACCCCATAGCCATGCAGAGGACAGCAGCTAAAAGGACTGAGAAAATGATGACTGCTGATGACGGTGACAAATGCAGCGCTATTACCAGTACAACTTTTGGACCTCATCAGAAACAAGCAAAGCTCATCGCAGCAGCTGCCACCGATACCCAGAGCAAAGTTAATGTGCTGATTTTTGACTTTGTAATTGGCAGTGCATAACCCTACTCATTAGTAGAGGATGCAGACTTCCGTAAGCTGATAGAAGGAATCAGTGGTGGGAAAACGCCCATGTGCAGGAAGACTCTGATGCAACGCATCAACAAAGCGTTCCAGAGCATGAAAGGGTCAATAACCAGAAAACTCCATGGGATTCATACAGTATGCACGACAGCAGATATATGGACTGCCCACCATAGGAGTTATTTAGGGATCACTTGTCACTGGATTGAGCCAGAGACATTGGAGAGGAAATCGGCAGCGCTGGCATGTGAAAGAATAAGAGGATGCCACACATACGATGTCATTGCAACAAAAATTAGCAAGATACATGGTGTGTTTCAAATCCAGGGCAAAGTCACAGCAACAGTGACTGACAATGGAAGCAATTTTGTCAAAGCTTTCAGAGAATATGAAGCATCGGATGTAGAAGAGGACACAGATGATGTGCAATTTGCAGATGTTGCTGCAATTCTTGACGAGGTCCAGGAGGAGCAAGATGAGAACTTTTATTTACCCCCACACCAGTGATGTGCAGCTCACACTCTTAACCTGATTGCCACAAATGATCTGGATAAGGCTGCATCACAAGGTCCCACACGGAAACTGTACAGAAGTGCCACGTCAAAATGTTCTGCCATTTGGAACAAAGCTCACCGCTCACCAGGTGCAGCTGAAGTGATTGAAGACATTGCCAACATGAGGTGTGTTGTCCCCTCCATGACCAGATGCAGCTCAGAGTATCAAGCTATTGAAAAGGTAATGAGTCTCACCGAAGCCCAGCTCATTGAAGTCTGTGACCGTCTCAATGTGGCCAAACTACACCCTCAAGAGGTTGTGTTTTTGAAGGAGTACACTGCAGTTCTGAAACCACTCACCCAGTCAATCGACCTTCTCCAGGGCGAAAAGAACTGTTTCCTTGGCTTTTTGATACCCACAATTCTCAGCCTGAAGGGAAAATTAATGGAGAAAGTTACACAGGTACAGTTCTCTGCGCATATAATCATGGCAGTCATCAAAGCCATAGATTCACTCTACGATTCTTTTGGCTTCTTGTCATTTAAGTGCAAAAAGAGTAATGTACAAAAAAAGCCATTTCCTCCACCACATTACCTAGTGCATATATTGTCCTCACAACTGCCGTCACAGTATACACCTACAGGCATGTAAACTAGATATGAAGTTGCACTTAAATATTGCCTGTACACATAAGAGTGTTAAGCTTTCTGAGATATACACTGGCCTTTAAAGTCACTTTTTTTTTTTTTTTTTAAAGATTTATTTTTGGGCCTTTAATTGAGAGATAGGACAGTGGATAGAGTTGGAAACCAGGGAGAGAGAGAGTGGGGAATGACATGCAGGAAAGGAGCCACAGGCTGGACTTGAACCTGGGCCACCTGTTTGAGACCACAGCCTCCATGCATGGGGCGCGCGTCCTAACCACTGCACCACCAGCGCCCCAAGTCACCTTTTGACCATGCATAATGTGTTTGCTGTGAGTTCACAAAGTGCATGATTGCACCCTGTATTGTTCTCAATGCAATTTACAATTTTTATTTTATGCACATTTAAAGCATGTTTTTGCTTTGTTATATACCTGCTTGTTAAAGCAGCCATGTTACACTTTAATTTCCCTAATTTCTGAGCTGTGGAAATTAATAAAGGTAAAGGAAATTGAATGGATGCCATTTTACTTGAAGTTGCAGGACAAAATTTACCACATTTGTGTTTTGTGTACTTGCATAACTTTTTCTCTTAAGACAGTAATTAGATCGTTCTCTAAAGCATGTGTTAACTAAATTCAGTGTTCCAGATAAACACACTCAGCTAGACGATTTTGAAGTAAGCTAAAAGTAATCCAAAAGTATTTAGAATACATTACTTTACTTGAGAAATCCAAGGGAATACATTACAGATTACATTTTAGGACATGTAATCAGTAATCTGTAGGGGAATACATTTTAAAAGTAACCCTCCCAACACTGGACATGACCACGTAAAAATTCTCTAGATTCCAAAAAGAGACCTTCAAAAAGTCTCGAGACCAAGACCGATTTTGAGTCCTACAACACTAGGAAAAACGCTGATACTACCGAGAAGTTAGGCCATCATTCCTGAGGCATATATTGCTGTCAGATGAAAGCTGATGGATTGTGAGATTGTAAATTACCCAAACCAAAGTTAAGAACTGAAACACAGAATATCACAAGTAAAGATAGTTTTGCTGATTGAGTTAGCTATGACAGATGAATTAGATATGTGCAAAGACTTTACATTTATTATTTTTAGCTGGTATAGAATGTGGACTTGAGGGCAACGCAGCCCTACATCATACACATTTTTGCAGGTTTAGATTAATTCAGATAAATCAATTAATATATCTGGTTGTGTTAACTCCATACTGCACTATCCAGACCTGCTGCACTACGCAGATGACACTCAGCTTTATCTACCGGTCAAACCAGACAATCTCGCAGAACTCACCTCTCTTACACAATGCCTTGAAGACATAAAACACTGGATGGCCCATAACTTCCTACAATTAAATGAGTCAAAAACTGAAGCTGTTCTTTTTGGCCCCCCCGACATCATCAAACAGGTCTCCAACAGCTTAGGTCACTTATACAGCCACATTAGGCCCCACGTCAGGAACCTTGGCTTTATCTTCGACTCAGGCTTTACATTTGATCAGCAGGTAAATTCAGTTGTCAAATCCAGTTTCTTTCAGCTCCGTACAATTTCCAAGCTAAAACCTATCCTCTCATTCAGTGACTTACACACAGTAACCCATGCACTCATTTCATCCCGGCTTGACTACTGCAATTCTTTATATACCGGGATAAGCCAGTCGTCCCTGTCCCGTCTGCAGCTGGTCCAAAATGCTGCAGCAAGGCTGCTGACTGGAACCAAGAAGAGGGAGCATATCAGTCCTGTCCTAGCGTCCCTTCATTGACTCCCAATAAGATTCAGAATCGATTTTAAGATTGTGTTGTTTGTTTTTAAAGCCCTGAATGGCCTGGCCCCCCTTTACATTACCGACCTCCTCAGGCCGTACACCTCATCTAGGCGCCTGAGATCATCAGACATGGGCCGCCTGGCTGTTCCCCGCTCACGGCTCAAGCTAAAGGGAGATAGGGCCTTTTCAGTAAAAGCCCCTAAACTGTGGAACAGCCTCCCTCATTCAATCAGGTCTGCACCCTCTGTTGACTCTTTTAAGTCCCGTCTCAAGACATACTTTTATATTTTAGCATTTGAGTCCCCTGGTCCTGAATAGACCATTTCTTTCAGGTTCCTTTGTTGCTTTCTTTATTTTGTTGCTTTCTTTATATATTCTTTCTTTTTATTTGTATATATGTATACATATATATATTTCTCTCTTGTGGACGTTGTGATCTGAAGTTGTTTTTTTATTTTTAATGTATTGTACAGCACTTTGGTCAGCTGTAGCTGTTTTTAAATGTGCTTTATAAATAAATTTGACTTGACTCGACTTGAGAAAGGAGAATGTGATAAAGAGGAAGTGAACACTAACCGTTGTCAAACACACTTAATATTATATAACCCACACCACAGGAAATAAATATCTCTAGGGACGTGGTTAATAAATAGTACAGTGGGAATAGCTGTTGTCAGTGGAACATGTTAGCTTTTCACTGATTAAACAACACATTTAGTATTTATATTATAAGCAGACTGTAATATATCACTGTGATGGCTACTCTGGCTACTTTGACTACTGGGGAAGAGGGACCCAAGTCACAGTAACTTCTGGTAAGTAATAATCAAAATACATGTTAATGAATGCAGTCGATGATTTACAATGTTTAATTAAATGAATGTTGATTTATTGTGTACTCGAACCAACGTACAGTCTTCAGCATTTACATTAGGGTAAATATAAGGCATACAGACTGGTTTACTGATGAAGTACATCGATTTATTCGATGACACAAGCTCTAGAGGATTTTTGCACTAAAGTGTGATTGAAACCAATCATTGTGACAACTACGAGTACTTTGACTACTGGGGGAAAGGAACGATGGTGACCGTCACAACAGGTAAAAAAACGTTTAATCTTCATAATGAAATTGCGGTGATGACAAACAAATTTAGATAACAACTTCAGTGGTTGGTTCACTTTTTGTATGATAAATGCTGTGATATATAACACTGTGACAGTGTTTTTGATTACTGGGGAAAAGGAACAATGGTGACCGTCACAACAGGTAAAAAAGGCTCTTTCTGTCCTCATATTTAAGAATTTATAATATACTGTTTGATTTAACATATTTAGACCTCAGTGGCTTGAGGAAAATCTTTATGGTGCTTGTTTTTGTATGTTGAATGTGTTAACTCATTACACTGTGACTACTACTTTGACTACTGGGGGAAAGGAACGATGGTGACCGTCACATCAGGTAAAAAAGGCTCTTTCTGTCCTCATATTTAAGAAATTATAAACTACTGTTTTATTTAACATATTTAGCCCTCAGCGGCATGAAAAACATCGTTATGGTGTGTTTTTGTATGCTGAATGTGTCGACTTATTTCACTGTGACGGTGGTTTTGACTATTGGGGAAAAGGAACAATGGTGACCGTCACATCAGGTAAGTCAACTGCTTGTTTTGTATATTTTGTTTTTAAATCAGATTTCGTATTTTGGGGTACATTTAATTGAGGCACCTTGAATACTGTATGTTATTTGTGTTTTGTATTGGAAATCATGCCTTTTCTGAGTTGATACTTGTAGAGGTAAATATAAAATGCAAAAGGTTAGATAATATTAAAAATTACGAACCGTTAAATATCTTGATTCCTGAGAACAGGTTTTTGTATGCCGTGGTTAATATATTGTCCAACTGTGACTACGCTTTTGACTACTGGGGTAAAGGCACAATGGTCACTGTAACTTCAGGTATGTATCTTTAACATTTCTAAATTTAATGTCTTATCGAATGTCTGATGCAATGTTATCTTTCTGACGTGGTCACGGGAAAGTAGCCAACGATGAAACAACAAACTGTTTTCTGTAGCCGGGTAAAGAGTTTGCGAAAGACTTCAAACTCCTGGCTGCAGAGTTCAGTTTTAAATTACTTCTATTCAAAGATGCATATTTTACTTATAATTGTTTACTGTTGTTGACATCAAAATATTCAACAAGAGGTTGTGGTAGTGATAGGTTTTTGTGACAAGTCCTTATTGACTTTCTTCACTGTGATAACTGGGCTTTCGACTACTGGGGTAAAGGCACAATGGTCACTGTAACTTCAGGTATGTATCTTTAAAATTTCTGAATTTAATGTCTTATCCAATGTCTGATGCAATGTTATCTTTTTGATGTGGTCACGGGAAATGGCCAGCGATAAAACAGAAAACTGATTTCTGTAGCCGGGTAAAGAGTTTGCAAAAGACTTCAAACTCCTGGCTGCAGAGTTCAGTTTTAGATTACTTCTATTCAAAGATGCATATTTTACTTAGAATTGTTTACTGTTGTTGACACCAAAATATTCAACAAGAGGTTGTGGGATATTACAGTGATAGGTTTTTGTGACAAGTCCTTATTGACTTTCTTCACTGTGATAACTGGGGCTACGGTTTTGACTACTGGGGTAAAGGCACAATGGTCACTGTAACTTCAGGTATGTATCTTTAACATTTCTGAATTTAATGTCTTATTCAATTACTGATGCAATGTTATCTTTTTGATGTGGTCACGGGAAAGTGGTCAGCGATAAAACGGCTAACTCATTTTTGTAGCCGGGTAAAGAGTTTAGAGTTCGGTTTACATTTTATGCTATTCAAAGATGCATATTTTACTTAGAATTATTTACTGTTGACGACACCAAAATATTCAACAAGAGGTTGTGGGATATTACAGTGATAGGTTTTTGTGACAAGTCCTTATTGACTTTCTTTACTGTGATAACTGGGATGCTTTTGACTACTGGGGTAAAGGCACAATGGTAACGGTGACATCAGGTAAGATTTGCACTGCAAAATGTCATTTTTTTAAGTTACATTTAAAGTAGTGATACTTCAGATTTAAATGTCACTTTTAAAGTAGGGTACTTTCATGTAGTTGAACAGTAACTTTGTAAGAAGATGCAATGTCGATTGTTTTTAGCAAGTTAAGTTTGCAAGAACCATTGGTAGTGCACAAAACATAAGCAGACGTAGCCCTTTTTATATTTGAAGTAACTATTCTACTTCTTTTGACTACTGGAGAAAAGGTACAACTTTAACCGTTACATCAGTTAAGAATAATTGAATTCCTAAATTATTTGCTTGATTTAAATAAAAGTATGTCAAGAACAAAAAATTGCCACTAAATAATTTGCCGTATATTCAAAGAATTTACATCTTCATCTATTCAGTCTAAAATATAACTAAGAGCGGTTGTAGTCGAAGTTGTAGACTTCAAAAAAATCAAACATAGGAAAACCACAAAAATCATATTACTGGTGAAGGTTAGTTCAAACAATAACATGTAAAAAAGAGAGATAGCAGATGAGATGGAAGAACTGTATGGAGCGTAGTTTCCACATCAGGTAAAGGTGTCAAAATGTATTCTTCAATCCAATGCTTTAAGCCATCTGTTAAAAGTGAGCCAACTTCTCTTCATGTGTGATTTAAGTTTAATAACAAATTTCTTTAATGATTCATTTTCATTTCAGTATTTTTTTTCTGCTCTTTTCTTTTTTTCTTTTTTAGCCACTTCATCCAAACCAACCGTGTTTCCTCTGATACAATGCGGGTCTCAGACTGGAAACACCGTCACTCTTGGCTGCCTTGCCACCGGCTTCTCGCCCTCCTCGGTGACCTACGCGTGGAGCAAAGCTGGAACTGCCTTTACGGACTTCATCCAGTATCCTCCAGTAGAGAAGAGTGGTGTTTATACAGGAATCAGTCAAATCAAAGTGAACAAGGAGGACTTGGACGCAAAGCAGCCCTTTAAATGCATCGCATCAAACATAGCAGGAAACGGAGAGGGGACTTTCATCATGACTTCACGTAAGACTTCTGCTAAGTCATATAAATACCTTATAGCAGCTGATTTTTACATGTAGCAGGTTAAGATGGCAGAGATGATAATATATATTATCATGCATTTTTAAACTCATTTTATATTGTTTAAATTTGCATTGATAGAAATGTACATGCAGTAAAAATGGTCGTACTTGATAGGCTCACTGTGATCTGTAAAATGTGTCAGGACATATTTAATAAATTAGAACGAATATTTTAATTAATTCAGATAAATCAATTAATATATCTGGTTGTGTTAAATAAATATAGAATATGTTAATATTACAATGTTACTATGAAAAATGCAATAAAGATATAAAATAAATACAAATAATCTGCCTATAAAATAATCTACATCATGTAGATTAGAAAGATATGTATTTTACTGTACACTTAGAAAGTACTACAATACTTCTGTAATAATTATAATTACAATACTACTACAAAAACTTCTACTGCAAATAATAATAAGAGTAATAATTAAGTAAATGTTTAAGTTATTGGTGTAATTTTTCAACAAAACTGAATTTCTTTAACATGATTCTGTCAGTCTACTACAGAAATATACTCAATTTCAAATGAATTTGAAACATAAAAGATAATAAAATCAACAAAAAACACTGTTTTAATGTGAGATATTGGGAAATATCCTTTAATATTTTTTACTTTAATAATTAGTGAATCTGGCGTGCAAACGAAAGAGTGAGGTGAAATAAGAAGGTTGACACTTTCTCATGCATATTCCGCTGCTGACTCGGTCTATTTTACTCCTTACTAATATTCTGCATATCCTCTGCACCTGTCTACAATCACAGCATTGCAATGTGCCATGCTTGTTTCTATCCATCTGCATAATTAAAGTTATGCAGATAGATTGACCTGTATGCTGATAATTAAGTTTTGGGTTGATCCATGTTTGCTTGCTGGAGCAGTAAATATATATGCAGAAGTGAGCATTCAAGCTCTGCTGTTTAGTAATGTTATTCTTTCCTCCTGAGTCTTTCCGTTTAAAAGTGTAAATTTGAGGAGAAGCCACAAGTCAAAAAGTCAAATTAAGTTAACTTCGAACTCGACTGCATTTTGAAAATATTACTTCTGCATATATATCCTTGTACGTTTTATTCCCTGCTTGCGCAAACATATATTTGTGTATATCTTTGTTTTACAGCGCCGATTTATAAGGAGCCAACTCTTAAAGTGTTTTCCTCATATGATGGGGGAGAGGAGGTTTCCTTCTCATGCTTTGCCAAAGATTTTGCACCAAAGCAGTACGAGTTCAAATGGCTGAAAAACGATGGGGTAATCCCCCACGACACATATGTGGACCAAACTCCTGCCAAAGAAAAAAAGACAGAGAATGGAACTCTGTACAGTGCAGCAAGTTTCCTCACAGTACCAGCCAGCGAGTGGACTCAAGACACCAAGTATGTATGCGAGTTTAAGGGGAAAGGTTTGAAAGGTCCAGTGTACAAGAATGCTTCTGTGAGCAACGATATGAACGATGGGAGCAACGAGGGAACTGGTATTACATGTGAGTAAATGATGCACTTTGAGTAAATTGTGTTCAGATTCCTTTTTTGTTTCCATTGGTTTTCAGCCATTTCTATTCAGTAATTCTCCCTTATGTCTCACTCTAAAGGTCCCGGATGTTCTGTGGTAGATGTGGATATAAATATCAAAGGCCCTTCAATGGATGACTTGTTTTCAAAAGGAAAAGGAACAATAGTGTGTGAGGTCACGGTAAATAAGGTCTCTGCAGACAAGATTTATTGGACAGACGAGCAAGGGAAGGACATGGCTGCTGCCTCAACAACTAGAAGCAAAGGAGGTAAAGGCAAATTCAGCCTTCCCCTTGAAATCTCCTTTGATGATTGGAGCCGTGGGGTAAAGCACTTCTGTAATGTTGTACATTCGGAGTATACTGACCCCATCAAGAAACAGCTTGAAAGGAATATTGGTAAGAACACTATTAGTCATGCACTAAAATTCTGTGTGTTGATGCTGTAATATCTATCAAATATCAGTGATCTTTTTAAGTTGGATTTGTAGGAGAGATTTCCATTAGAAAAGTATGTTCTCAAATTTTTGACAGAAGGTTTAATTGTTCTCTCATGCTTGCAGGAGGACTGACTCAGCGTCCATCAGTGTTTATGCTGCCTCCGTTAGAACATACTAGAAAAGAAATGGTGACCTTGTCTTGCTATGTGAAAGACTTCTACCCCAAGGAGGTTTATGTGTCTTGGCTTGTTGATGACGAGAAAGCAGACTCAAAGTTCGGGTTCCATACCACAGAACCTGTAGAAAACCAAGGATCTTATTCGGCATATAGCCAGCTATCCCTCAGCTTCGAGCAGTGGAACAAGAGTGATGCAGTGTTTAGTTGTGTAATATACCACGAGTCTCTGACTAACACAACTAAAGCTATTGTCAGGTCCATTGGGTCCAAAACCTCTCAAAACATCAACCTGGTCAACCTCAACATGAACATCCCTGAAACGTGCAAGGCCCAGTAGATGTTTTTTTTTTTTGTCTCCATCTGTCTTCTGTTGTTTGTTGCTTGTGATTTGACATTGTGTTTGTCTTTAAATGCAAAATAAAAACAAAAAAAAAGGTTGAACTTGTTGATTTATGTTGCATGCTGTCCCGTCTTTACTTACTCAGTATTTCAAGCTACATGTCCGTTGTATGTGTACTGTCACTGTGCTATCCTAACAAAAATCAGGTTAACAAATCAGCAAATTGGATTCATAGCATTGTTTGCAATAACAATAAAGTATCAACTTTATACTTAACTGCATACATATAATTAAAAGGTACTGTATTCAGTAGAATAACACAACCACTTACAGAGTTCAGACCAGTTAAGTTTAACATATTACACTATTTGTTTGTAGATATGCATTCACAGTGTGTGTAGTACTCGTCTTTGTGTGTTCGTCATGTTTAATCTTCTGGGTCTTGCACCCCAAACATGAGATGATTGCTTGAGGTCTAACTCCAGCTCCGGGGTACTGCCGTTAAATGACCAACAAACTGCTTCAAAAGCTAAGTCATACAAGCCACACAAAGAATAGTGGGGTCTTTCAAAAGCAATTCAAGATCAACAAGACACCACTTTAATGAATATGATCTCCTGTTCATGACATTTATGACAAGAAAGACGCCAGTACTGTATTTTACTGATTTATTGTCATCTATGGGACTAAGTAACTGATTAAATCCACTCTTACCGCAAAGGTTATGAAACTTATTTACCTAGTAGGTAGTGTTGTAGTACTGGTCTCAAGACCACTTTTTTTTTTTTCTTGTCTCGTCTCGGAATCTAAAACATTTTTACTCTGTCTCGTCTCGGTCTCAGACTGGGCGGACTCCAGATTTTAAATCAAGACCAGTCAAGACCAAAACTGATGGGCTATTTTTCCACGTCATTACTGTTATTGGAAGGAAATGCTCCTCTTTTAAAGAATTCTTAAATTCCTTCATTCTTAATAAGATTTCTATCCACGGTTATGGACGCAACCTTCATGGAGTTACGGTCTGCGTGAGTGACATGCCTCCTGCACACAAGAAGATGATTTTTCATTTTCTCGGTCTTGCCCTGCCATGGTCTTGGTCTTGACTCGGTCTTGATCCCTAAATGTCTTGGTCTTGTCTCGGCCTCTGAGCACTCTGGTCTCAGGTATGTCTTGGTCTAGGGTAGTGTGGTCTTGACCAAACACTACTAGTAGGTAAATTAATAGATTTTTAGACATTAGTAGAATTAGGTCATTGTCTCAAAGTTGGTAGAGTACGTATTAACTCAATAATTGTTTTTAACCTCATCCAGACTTCACACAATGGAGCGACGCTTTGGAGGCAGAAAAAGATAACATGGCCGAACCTGCCCTCACCTTCATCCTTCTCTTCCTCATTACTCTGGTTTTCACCATTGCAACCACTGCTTTCAAGGTAATGAACCCTCAAGCATGGATTTAATTTAACCAGAAAGAAAAGAACGCTGAATCTCTTGGTGTTGTCTTACAATTTAACTAAACACTCTAAAGCCAACTAAAATAATATTTACCATCGACTACACTATCATTCGCATATCACTTTTTTATTGAAGATTCATTCAAAAAGTGATTGCAGCCAAATCTCAACAATTTATGGTAATTGTTCAGGGGGTAACATTAAAACAGAATCACGTTACAGAGGGTTGCAGGCTCAACTGAAATAGTGAAAATAATACATTAGACTTACAGTGTATAGACTGAGAGATGCTTAACGAAGAACAACAAAAAAATTGTTCTACTCTGTAAACTTGTGGAATTCACAAAGTTCAACATTTTAAACCTGATACAATTCATTTGTAAAGCTTTTATACTGTAAAAACTTAAATTTTGCTCACACTAAACAGATGTTGATCTCACTAAAAATAACCAAGAGCCCCTTTGAAATCCAAAAGTAATACTTTATTGTACTGTTGTACACTGTTTAAGTTAAATTTATGGAGGGCGTTGTTATGACGAGGTCAGGCAAGTCTTCTATGTGGTATTTTATGATGCAGTAAGCCTAACTGAATTGCAGGGATGTAAACATTGTGGTGTATTTTTAATGATCAACGTTTATTTTCTTTGTCTTTTCAGGTTAAATGAGGTGAACTTTCTGTAGAATGTATTTTTCACAGTGTTTTTGCATACATTCAGAGTATCATGTAAGTAACCGTCTTTGTCCTTTATTTTATTACAAAAAACCATGTCATTATGATGTTTTTAAAATATTAACCATTGACATTGAAACTGCAATATTTTTCTCTTTTTCAAACTGTACTATCTATCATTTCCACCACGAACATTTTTGTCACATAATAATCCTATTTGTACAATGTCTTGTTTTGAGCAATCTGCATTTGTGTGATTTGTTTTTTCAAGTAATAAATTGCATTTCTGTTAATGACTTTTCCAGAATCTTTTAATGAACAACCCATGAGAGATTCAATCCATGAATGCGAACATCTTACAGTTGCTTATGTTCTTGAATCTATTATTAAACCTTTAGCAAAGTTTGAAACCTATTTAATCATGCATGTAAAATGATATGAGATATTTAAATGTTAGTTCTGTTTCTTTTACTGGCATAACCACACCTCACACCTGGTCTCTGTGATGCACGGTTGCTCTTGTCTTTGTTTCACTTCTGTAATTTGGTGCTTTTTTGAGAGCTGGGTGTTACTCAATGCTTCCGCCTGCTGCTTACCCTGACCCCTCTGCCCTGTCATACCGCCACATCTGTGCAACAGACTCCCAGCCTTATCGCCAAATAACTTTTAAGATACAATTTAAAGGTACAACTCTGCCATCTAGCCTGAAAAAAAGATATTACACTTAGTATTGAGACAAACCTGATTATCTGGAGGTATGTATCAATGGTTATATGAAATCAGCTCATATTGTTTTTTTATGCTAACATGTAATAGAAGGAAGCAAGTCATAAAATATTATCTTCTGTACTACAGAACCGCTGGTTGTATCTCCAAACATCACATTACAACCTGTCTGGGAAGGTGAATTCAAAGCCTTAGGGGTCAGACTCATCTGCACCTTGAGTGGATTCTTTCCAGATAAACTGAGTGTGGAGTGGAAGCTGGACAACAACCCTCTAGTGATTAATCCAATCGAAAGGAAGCTGCAGACCGTGGAGGGAGTGAAAAAAACATTTAGTTTTAGCAGTGAGATTGAGCCAAACAGCAAGGAGTGGGCAAAAGGCTCAAGCTATACATGCAAGGCGATTCACAACAACATTGAATTTACAAAGACAATTAGTGTCTGTCAAAGTAAGTATGTGTGGCACAAAATATGAAATCTACTTATATTCCCTGGACACTTTCATTTAAAAGGCCTGCTTTAGCACATTGAGCAGTTTTAATAAGACTGAATGATTGTTTTTCTGCAGTCGTTCCAAGCACCACTCCTGCCATGCATTTACAAACCCCGAGCTTCAAGACGGTAATGGAGGCAAAGTCAGACATTGAGGCAACATGTTCAGTCTGCACTATTTTTGATGCCACTGTGACATGGAGGCTGGATGATGACTCTCCCTCCAAAGAACACATCAACCAGGTCACTAATGCAAGTCATATAATAAGCACTCTGACAGTTTCATCAAGCAGCTGGCAAAGACTGAAGAATCTAAAATGTAAGGCTGAACATCACTGCTTCTCTTCTACTGAAGTTACATTTGTTCCAGGTAAAGAGGCTCAGCAAATTAAAAACTATTTTTGCCATAAATATTACTTACGCCTCTTCATGGGGTATTGTGATGAATTTAGTGCCTTAAATGTAATTCTGCTTTGTTCTCTTTCTGCATAATAAAGGGCCTGCAGTAAGACCTCCATTGATTCAGATCAGAAGATCTCTCCCACATTTGCTGAAGGGAGACAGTGCTGTGCTGGAGTGTGACATCACACAGTCCGACTCCAGGGATCTATCTGTCACCTTACAGACTAATACGAATGCTATTATTGGCAAACAGTTTGTTGATCTTCCTCAAACCCCAGGACCACATTCAATCAGTAGATTCTTCTCTGTGCCTCAAAATCACTGGAAGAAAAACACAAGTTTCTACTGCAAAGTAAGCCAAGGTTTCTCTGGCAGTTCTACATCAAACTCTACTGGCATTATCTTTGGTGAGAGGACCAACTCTTCCAACTATAACTTGGTAATTTAATCCGTTATAATTTTCCATCTAAGATAGCTTGATTGCCTGATGCATTGTTTCATCTCTTATTAAGTGGATCCATCAGTGGAGCTCCTTCTGGTCCCAGGTGAAGAATCTGGACAACAGAGACTGTCGTGCTCTGGATGGGGCTTTGACCCTCAAATCAAATGGTCTTCTGAGTCCCAGCAAAAATCTCCTTCGACCTATGACATCAGCATGGGTGCAGGTGGACGTGTGGCAGTAACCAGTCAACTTCTTGTCCCTCAAAAAGAGTGGAAAACGGGGAAAAACTTCACCTGTCAAGTCTCTGACAGAATTCTGAAGAAAGATGTTCAACAGGAGATCAGCCTCTGTTCAGGTAAAATGAGCCCCCACAGTCCATGATCAAATAGTTGACTGAAGTGTAAGTGAATTACCTTCAAGTCAATCATTCATATTATTGTTTTTTCATTAATGTCATGGTCTTTTTTAGTTACTCCCGCATCATCTCAATCAGTTGGGGTCTATATTCAGGGACCACCACTCCAGGAGAATCAGAACACGGGACAAGTGACTGTCACCTGCCTTTTGGTTGGCCCTCTTCTAAAAGATATTTCCATCAACTGGAAAGTAGATGGAAACACATATACCCATCGTGCCCATATAGAGCCACCAGTGAGTCTCGGCAACGGTACAGAAACTTTGCGGAGCTTCCTTAACGTGTCAGCAGAGGACTGGAACTCTTATAAAAACGTGTCATGTGAGGGAAAGCATCCATGTTCCAAACAGAGCTACAAGGACCATATAAAGAAATGCAAAGGTAGCTATACATTAAGACATGGATTTACCTCTTTCTCATCGCTTATAGTCAATTTCAAAATGGTTCAGCATAGCTCAAAAAGTCAAGCCTTACATTAAAACACGGGATTAATAAACTATAATTTTAACATAAGTTACACTGGCTGTGCAAAAATAATTAGGTTCAAGTGATAACTGTGTTTTCTGTGTTTTTCTAGACACCAGTCCACCAACAGTGAAGATTATACAACCAAGTGCCTCTCAGGCTTCCACATCACACTTCCTCACACTTACTTGCCTGGTGTCAGAATTTTTCCCATCCAACATAATAGTGTACTGGAAAAAAGATGGCCAGAGACTCCCTTCAACTGGCTACACTAACAGTCCTGCATGGAAGTACACCGGGAGCAGCACTTATTCAATGAGCAGCAGACTAAATATAACCAAAACTGTGCACGAGGAGTCCACATATTCTTGCGTTGTCAGACATGAGTCATCCGAAATGCCCCTTGAAAGCAGTATAAAGGATGTGTTTGGTGAGCTGTTTATTATAGATCAAGCAGGACTGCAGATCAATGATGTTATTCTTTATACTGTAGTGAAACTGTATTGTGCCCAATAATTTGTACTGGAAGCTTCCTTGGTATCTCATGCCTTTTATAACTTACGATGAATTACACAGTGTGCTAGCACTCCAAACATTTGGGTTGAAAATAGAAATTTTTGTACTAAGGAACAGAACCTGGGTTTAAAGGTATATTATGTAACTTTCAAACCAGTAGATGTCACACTTTAGCACCAGTCTCTCAGACAAAAATCAAACTTCCTCAGTGCACTACCTTCCCTCCTCCCACACCCTTCCTTTAGTGTTTTGACTCTCTCTTAATAAGACTCTCTCTGTATTGATATGCAAGCCCAAAGATTATTCTTTTTGTTATTATTCTTTAAAGTATTAAAGCTTGTTCTTCAGTTCAGAAAGTATGTTGGATGTCCTTTAGTTGTGCTCTTGCAATGACACTTCACCATTATGCCTCTACATACTGCTTCTGGTGGCAGGGCTAACAGTTGGAGAGGGACGGGTACACGTAAAAAAAACATGTATGAGACATGTTTGAGCCTCTGAGTTACACAAACAAGCTGAAGGACGCACAGTCCTGTCCGTTTGAACACAGAGCTCAGGACAACAAACCCAGATCAAGTTTGACTTCACTCGTTTTTCAGAAAGTAATTACTAAACTGATATGTGCTCCAGGGTGCTGGTCGGCTTGGCTGGTGGAGCGGGTGCCACATGTACAGAGGCTTTTATCCTCGACACATCAGTCATAGGTTCTTGTCCCGGCCCCATCCCTTTGGTGCATGTCTACCCCACACTCTCCTCCCCACGTTTTCCATCTATCTTCAGCTGTCCTATCAATAAAGAAAGAAAATGCCAGAAAAAAAAACATTTATAAAATCAATACTTTAATCCACTTCAGTGGAACAATCTGTAGTATCTGCTGAATCTACTAAAAAAAAAAGCAAGCTTGTCCTGGTGAAAATATAAAATACCTTTTCCATGTAACCTTCAGCTGAGGTGAAACTGTAACTGTTGTGTACTTTTATCAGTTGATAATTATTGTCCTTTTGGTAACAGTTAGTTGTATAGTTATTTATTAACAAATCTCCTTTCGTTTCTTTCACAGACGTATTGGAGAGCTGTGATTTTTTGGATAATATTATGTATGCTGAAAGGATCCAAGACAAAGATGAGGAAGGCTGGTTTATGGCTTTCACATTTCTCGTTTTTTTCCTCATCTCCATCGTCTACGGTGTCTTTGCAACCCTGTTTAAGGTAAGCAACAGCAGTTTTAGTAGTTTTGGGCTGTGTCCGAAATCACACACTCATTCCCTACTCCCTACTCACTACATAGTGAGTTATAGCTAGTGGATTATATAGTGCACTCACTCAGCAATATTAAAAAACCTTTCAGACACTACTTGTTTGCCACTGACAACGACGTCCTTGTCGCGCAACTAAAACGTGCAGCTTAACTCCAATCAATAATAATGGAAAATAACATCATGAATTTTAGTAATAACTTTTTATAAATGATAAATGGACTTTAGCTTATATAGTGCTTTTACACTGCATGTCACACCCATTCACACACTGATGATAGTAGTCGCTATGTAGTATCATCCATCAGAAGCAACTAATCCCATTCATACACCGCCACCGAAGCAGTAATTCGGGGTTAAGGGTCTTGACCATTAACCCCGAACACATTGGACATGTTGCCCAGCTGGGGATCAAACCCTTGACCTTCCGGTTGAGAGGCGACAACTCTACCAACTGAGCCACAGCCGCCGCCCCTGTATTATACTGAGTGTATTTTCACAAAACAGTCATAAATAATGAATAAATATAAAATATAGAATTTTTGATATAATGAAACATTAGTGCACCAAAACTAATTCATTTGTGTATCTGTGCACTACTTTTGCAATGCATTGTGGGATACAATGAGTGGATTATATAAAGGTATGATCATGCTCACTTAGAATTCGGACTTCAAAAATGGCATGTTCACTAGTGAATTTGGGAGTGATTTCGGACACAGCCTTGGTATTTAGATTTCATCTTCTAGCAGAGTATTTCATATCTCTTGAGTTATCTATACATCTCTGAATTTTTTTAATGATTACTCCAGTAATTTTAAGTGTTTTGGGAGTTTAAATTGAAGTCTTTTACTAAAATAAAAAAAGTCCCACATCTATAACCACTAAACCTTTTTTTTCCCTTTTAGACTAAATGATGGCGATCACAGGAACAGATCAACTTTCAAGATCAAAAAGTGAACTTCTGGAGATTTTTGATTGTATCTGGTCTTGTTAATCTTTAAATGGGATAAGAAATGCTCCCATCATCATGTTCCTTTCCACTGTTTTACATCTTGTTACTTTTCTACATGCCAATTCTTTTGAGATTATGCTACCAATGTCATGAAAACAAATCCTGTATCATTTGTGCATTGAGAAAATAAATATTCATGAATTGGAAACAAAGATTGCCAGTAATTGCTTTTTGATTTTATTATAAGAAATGTTTTATATGTAAATAATGTTCCCTGATGATAGGCTAATAATGCTGTAGTATATTTCTCTTACATTATTGGCATCCCAGTAATACTCAGATTGTCCACAAGAGTGAGACATAGCTCCACATACAGAAGTAGTGGGTTGTGTCCTGTATGTGCTACGCAAGTTGTGAAGTCATTTCAAGATACTGTCCGCTCTGAGCTGGACTGAATAAATGCCATGACACAGGAGTACATTCACTTGAAAAACAGAGACTGTTTTTGTTACCCTTCCTGTACCTGTACATACAGTTATTTTCAATGTGTGCACACTCTGTCTTTGAGTTACAACTGCATGTCTGTGTCTGCATTTGTGTACCTTGTGGGTCTAAAGGAATTCACATCTGGGAGGGATGACACTAAGCACACCAAGGCTTACTATTGGCTACCTCTAGAGTGATCTGGCACTGTGTGTGCCCTGATTGGCTAGGGAACCCATGGCTCCCAGCCCAAATCTATGACGCTGTTGCTGGGATGGAGTCCCTCCATGCTGCTGCCAGTCTAAGTGCCAAGGGACCAGCTACAGGAAAGCAGGACACCATGCCCAGCAGGCTGTCTTAAGAGTGTCTCCCTGTCTAACACCGCCATTCCCCTTCCATCCTCTAATGCCAAGCCCCCTCCCTCTGGGTCCTTGCTTGACCCCTTTGCAGTGTCAACATAAACCAGGGACAAGTAACAACCAAACATCCTCACACATATAGGAGAAATATTCTTCCTACAACTACTCATGAGGCACCATTGAGCAAGGTACTCAACCACAAACTGCCCAGTGGCCGTCAGCAGAGGGCTGTGGTTGTAGCGAGCAGCCCCCAGCCTCACATGCAATATAACTGAATACAACCCTATATCAGCTTGTCCTGGAAATAAAGATTGATCTTGATGTCTTACCCTAACTTAGTGCAATTAGGAGAAGCAAAGTGTTGAGCATTCAGATACAATGTGCCCGTAACATTTTATTATTTATTATTTTATTAGAGAGATATTAAAGACAAAGAATTGATTAAGAGTCATAAAAGAAAAATGTTGAGTGATAAAGCAGGGCTTACAAGAAGAGTACACCCTGGTCAGACACCAATCCTGAATGTATCCTCATTGTCATAAACGTGTGGACAATGCTAAAATAAATGGCTTTAGTAGCTATATGCTGTTGGCTTCTAAATATTGGATGTTATTTAATGTGGCAGCAAATTAATTTACCAAACATGCATGTACATTAGCTGTTTAAGACTAAGCTAGGAAAATGAATGATACTAAAATAGACCAACCTTGTTCCACTGTCGATGGTGAACACATCACAGAAGGTGAGACTGGAGTCTGCAAGAAATGTCTTGGAAAAGTTGGCTACCTACAAAAGAAAACAATGCTAATCAAAAATACACCCACTGCATGGAGTAGTCAGAATTCAAAGAGTCTCTGGACAAAATATTGTGGCAGCAACACTGTGAAACTTTAAATATAAAATATAAAAACAAAGCTGTATTCACCGGTCCAAACAATCTGACTCGACAACTAAGCGAATCCATATGCGTTACATATCAAATTAATGATAGCTGTTAGATAATTGCCACAGTGAGCCTGTACGCTGTCATTAAAAGAACCCCTGCTATTTCTTTACTTTGTAGTGTGTTTTTTCATTTCTCAGGTGCTTATTGAAATAAAAACATAGGTCATAGAGTGTTGTAGTCAAGACCACACTAACCGAGACCAAGACATTTAAGGATCGAAACCGAGTCAAGACTAAGACCAAGGCAGGGCCAGACCAAGACCATAAATATGAATGAAAAATCATTATCTTGCGTGCAGGGGGCTTGTCACTCATTTAGATCGTAACACCGGGTAGGTTGCAGCTGTAGCCAGGGGAAAAATAAAACTACAAATGATCTGAAGATATTTGTTCATAAGAGGTGTTTTCCTTCTAATCACAGTAATGACTTGGAAAGATAGCCTGTCAGTGGTGGTCTGGACCAGTCTTGATTTAAAATCCAGAGTCTGTCCAGTCTGGGACCCGAGACAAGACCGAGTAAAAATGCTCATTTCATTACATTTTTTCAACATACCCCACGTCAACAAAGACATAGTAAAAGAGACAACCCAAATGTATGACTCATAGAACTGTAACAGCTATAACATCTTGATTTAAAAACAAATCTAAAATGTTTTTGTACTTGCACAAAACATTTGGATTACATATAAATATTGCATGAGTATTCGTTGAAAAACTTGCCTTGCTTGTGTCTTTTCATCCTCTCCATCTTTGTTGAAAATACTGAACAAGAGTGTCAAGTATTTTACTGCCACCAAGCAACGGATGTATTTTCTTGCACTCAGTGTGTCACTGAATTGCATTTGTGGAAAAACACATTCCATGAGTGACCTTTGTTGTTTGCTTATTCCCAGAGAGGATCTAACCAAGTTCACTCCTGTATTTATGACAATGGAAAAGACACGTCTACATCTGCAGAAATACCTCAAGTTATTTTGATAAATTAATGAAACAGCTATTTTGAAGTCTTCACTCCAAGCGCACTCTCTGGACGTCTGCAGAAAGTTTGCTTTAGGCCTGCCGTAGAAAAGATGATTTGCACGCTTGGATAGACCCCCCAGGCACTCGAAAATGTACATACAAAGTCTGCAAGTCAGCAAGCATTGGATGAAATTGGACATTTGAACTCAACTTTTAATCATGGAACATCACCTGGACAGTAAAGCATTGTCATGTTTTCATCAACATCATTGGGTCTACAACCACATGGCCATTGTAAACTGAAGGAGTCTAAGAGGAATTTACGAGACAGAGAACAGATAAATGTAATTCAGTCTTACAAAAGATATTGAAAACATGACTGTCTATGCTAGCATGGGGCTACTTGCTAACAACCTGCCATGTGTCTTGGCCTGTGAACTGATTTTGTTGTTTTTTCGAGAGCTTAGCTGGCGATTACGTGTTTTTTGCACTGGCTATAGTTCTACAATTCACTTAGCAGACGCTTTTATCCAAAGCGAGGTACATCAGAGAGTATGTACAACACAAGCAAGGATCTAGAAAACAACGGAACAATGTCAGTAAGAGCAAACGATCAGCTTTGAGTCAGATTGGACACACAGGAGCTGACAGGCATTGCAAAGAGGCAAAGCACAACATTGACGACAGTTCTTGAGAGCTCTGATCAGCATAGAAAACATCTTCAAATCATCATTATCAAACAAAACCAACATCAATACCATTATTGGCATCATTATGTTTATTTCTATGATTTCAGAGAAAGAAAGGCTCAACTCACCTGAGCATGCCACACATGTGTTCCAGACGGACGGTTAGTTTTCCTATGAAGGATTTTGGCTTTTTTTTTACAAAGATACACAACGCACTCATGCTTCCTCTCAATATTTGATCAAATTTCAAGTTTAATACTCCAACTAGAAGCTGCATCATTGTTCGTCTGAGTGTCTGTCAGTCCTTTTCAAGTGTTACTTACCTTTACGGAAGGTGGACTTGTGAGGAAGATAAGTTGCATGTTTTTTATGTTATGTGAGAGAGTCCAGATAAGCTCTAGTTAAGTCGTGTAGTGATCCAATGAATTATGTTGGGAACAGTAAGTGAGTAAAGCGCCTGTTTTACGCAGCATTACTATGAAGCCACACAACCATTCTCCACTAGCTACAAAGTTTTCTAGTGAGAAGCCTAAGACAAACTGATTCATCTACAAGGTCTTCAATCTACAGCTCAGAGGGCCAAAGTGACAGGACTCTCCGTGCTGTTCTAGTTAATAATCAAATTAATATAATAATTATTCGTTGGGGGGCACCGATAGCCTAGTGGTTAGTGTGCAAACCCCATGTACGGAGGCTATGGTTCGAATCCGACATGTAGCTCCTTTCCCGCATGTCATTCCCCACTCTCTCTCTCTCCAATTTCTGACTCTTTCCACTGTTTCCTATATCTAAATAAAGGTATAAAATAAATATATCATGATTTGTTGACTAGCAGACGCCAAGCCTAGAATAAAGACTACTAGTCGACTAGAAAACTATTTAGAGGTGTCAGCCCTACATACTAACACACACCTTCGTTATGTACCTCTGGATGTTTGAGTAAGCGTCCAATTCCACCTCTCCATGTTGCTGGTCCTTTCCCACCACACGCTCGGCTCTGATGAACACAAACAATCAGAGTAGGATAATCAAACAGAGGGAAGAAATCTGGAGAAAGACCTCCTTGTCTTAATATCCAAAATTATCGTCACATCAGAGCTCCAGAGTTTCTATCTATCCTGACCATATGTGTACAACTCCTTGTATGGGAATTATTTGACTATTGTGACTGAAATAAATAATAATAATAAAAAGAGTTATGAGTTCATCATAAACCAGTTTATGATCAGAGAGAGCAACGCATACTCTGCTTCCTCAGAAGTTCACAGGACAACTTGGGTGAAATATCTCTTGATTTTTAAACTAAATATTTAAAAAACGATGGCAGATTTTCCAACAGCTTCCAGGCTAGGTGACCTTAAACTCCTGTCAATGCTTAATATATTACTGCAGAGCTGGGCATCTTGGACACACTTTTTATGACGGTTTAGACTGCATTATCAATTATATACGTTGTTTTCTATCAGGTACGATTTTGGCTGGTGTGGATACCCTCTATTCATGTTCCACAGTAAAGTTAGTTTAATGTTGTAGGGCTGTCACCATTAACTAGTAAATTGTGATTAATTAAGGTCTGAAATGAAGGCATCATTACGTTTTTTAAAGCACATGCTATTTTGTCCCTTTAGCCTCCCCGTAGATAGTCGTCCTCAGTGTCTCCCTGTAGTCTCAGTGATGTAAAAGAAGGACACTGCTGCATCTTTGAATGTCTCATTTCACTTCAACAAACTCTCAGACAGCTCAGCTGACGAGTCCAAAGTAATATCCACCTTATGACATCACACATTGACCTTATGACATCACACATTGACCTTATGACATCACACATTGACCTTTGTTGCCATTCCTTTGAGCTGTTTGACGTCAGTTTGCGATCCCTAACCACTTACTGTTTCCGTGCTTAAGTTCATGTTGTAACCTTCCATCTACCAGAATGGTCTTACTTTTTTTTCAAAACAAAAGGATTGAATTCAATCAGCAAGTAGAGTATTCTCAGCTAAAGAGAGTACAGAAATTCAAAATAAAAGTTAGCATTTTTGTAAATGCGAAAATGGAATTTCGAACATGTGATTAAAAATGCAATTAATCGCGATTAACTATTGAAATGTTTTGATTAATAAATGTAATCCTTTACATACACTATTTATAAAAATAGAAATAGTGTAAATAATTTTCCCTCTTTTTTGAGGTAACTGGAGTGACAGTCTCACAGGACATCTACCAGGACTAATTGGCTAGTTTCATTCATTTTATTCATTTAGCATTGGATTTAACTAAACATAATCAAATAACAGAAGCTCAAATGTATTTATGAAGGTAAAATGTGGAGAAAAAAACTCTACTAAGGATTAATGAGCACTTTACTATAGCTGTTACACTCTGGATTACAGATCTTATCATCCAGATGTGAGAAAACTTGTTAGACACAAACCACACATCCTCATGACTATTATTTTATTTTTTTCAGAATACTGTTTACAGTGTAAACCTTAGCTTTGTAGCATGTCAGTAACCATCACATGAACACATACAGTACAACATAGCTAAATATAATAAATGTTTAACCACAACTGACTCACCACTTCTACTTGGTGTGAAGAAAAACGTAAACAGAAGATGCTAACTCCTCCACGAACCTTCCTCTCATCGCTCATTCCTCTCGTCCCGACGATATTAAAACTTAGAAATGTGTTTTTCTTCTTCTCTTACAGAAGAGATGCTATGCTTACATCTGGTAGATAACGACCTGTTCAGTCTCGGACCTCATGGGATACCGTGTGACGACAGAGGGCTTCAGGTGTGGTCGTTCATTAGCGATCAACTTCTGCGCGGTCAAAACTTAATGTGTTACATTATTTACAGTCCGACAAGAAACTTGTGATGCGATAATGGAGACGGACTTCCACAGATGATGTCAAAGAGTGGATTGTTTACTGGGCTTTGTCTACAGATATGATTTTATGGAGATTAATGAAGCTAAATCATTTTCATTGTCTTTTTTTATATAGGATCTGTAAATTAAGATCATGTTATTGGACATCATCCACCTGTGTTGACCAAAGGTGTTGACCGGAAGCAGAGGAGGAGGGGTGTGGTCATACATACAATTATTTATTCAATCCATTCTTCCTCTGTTCACCAAAGTGCTTTACAGCCCACACAGAAATACTGTTTGCAAATAAATGACAAATGATCATTTGTTTCAGAATTGTTCCAATTCTAAATTTTGACTGTAAATGCTTATCAGTTCCAAATATCCGTTGTCAGTCTTGTGAACTACTAATATTGGTATCAACCCTGAAAAAACAGCATCAGCCCTGGAAAACCAATATCGGCCGCCCCCCCTATAAGAGATGTCATTATCCTGTGTACATTTCTTTAACTGTAAAAATTAAAACCACGCAGAGAGTGGAATTACGAAGTGCAGGAGCAAGAGGTCACTGCAGCAAAGGGTGAAGCCTCACCAGCCTGTGAGGAGAGAAAGGAAGACCCGGCTGGAGTGCTGGTCCATCCAATAGGGAACGACCTTGGAAGGTAGCATGCCCAGTGCATCCTGGGAGTTATTTGAACCCTTTTGGCAGAAGAAAATGACCTTGCCCTTTCTCTGGAATTTATCTGGCTAAGTAGCACCTACTCGACATGTCTCCCCTTTTATGACAAGTCCATCTTCCCATCGACAAATTTCTTCTTTAACAGGCTGTTACATCGAGAGATTAAAGTTGAATATTAACGATCAGAGCATAAGAGTTAAAAAATGAATAATGTAGTTTTTGTTATAAAACCACTAGAGTGCTGTCAGTGTCAATTATTTAAGGTTGACATTCAGATCTTCTGTTCTCATTGATCTAAATCCATTTAGGCAAAGCACTCTGATGAAGTTTTTGCATTTAGTCAAACAGGTTTCAGTTCCTCTGCAGCTGGTTTCCACTAAAGGCTGTGGGAGTTTCTCTAAATGTCTTTGTGCTCAAACATCTGCAAACACTGAAACAAAACTGTCAGAATCCAGAGTGTCAATGCAAATCTGCAGCGTTAGGCTTTCTACACGACCACAGCTGCACTCACTGGACAACGAGTACAAACAGGAGGAACACAAAAGCTTAAAAAATGTTCTGCTTCTATAACACAAAACGTTAAAATCGCTCATAGGTTGTAACTTATTCATAAGTTACACACGTTGATATTTATCACGATATCAACCATGACTATGCTGCTAACGGTTCATGAATAAAGTTCATATCAATTCAGCTGGCAGTTAAACAGTTAGCAAGACATGGAAAGTATTTTTCAGAAAATACAATTTTCTTGATTTGAAAAAACAACAACAAAGAAACTCAGCATGACTCCATGATTGTGTTGAGATAAATAAATTGCACCCAAAAGCATGTTTAACACAAAAAAAAGAAAAACATTCACACCAATTGCAGGCATAGTGTAAGAGCTAAAAGTGGGGGTCTCTTGTACTACCACTTACTGTACTGCTTTATGTTGACTGTGGGTGTCACTGTAAGACTTCTGCTCAGGTATGCATATTAGAAAGACTCTAAGTCAGGTGTGTGATCCAGGAAGGTTTCTGAACGTGAGGTTTGCTGCTACTGTGAGTTTGGGGAAGTTTGTTTGGCTCAGTGATGGACTTTAATTCACATTGTTGCATGTTTGGATCAATGAACTGTTCTAACCACAACCCGGTGTGGCTGTCAGTCATTTGTAAAGGTTGAGTGCAAACTAAGGAAAAGCGTGTCAGTCAGGTCACTCCTTGATCAAGCATCTCAACAACTCAGTACTAGACTGACCTCCTTTACACACAGCATTAAGTTCAAACTATATAAAATGGAAAATATTGACTTCAAAACTTCAAACCTACATCACTAATCTGTTTTACAAAACAGTGAAATAACATAATCTTCTTCTGGTGGGTTTTATGGCAGTTATGAAATTGTTAAGTGCTGCATTACCGCCATCTACTGGACAGAGTGAGTGCTTCCTTTTAATGTCCATTCTATAACTCGGACACAACTGAGTTTGCACAAGTCCTTCCCTCAGTGTGAAATCAAGTTTGTCTCCTTCTTCCGGAAAACTTTTGGCACTATCCGGCACCATCTTAATACGTTCTGACTTACAACAGCGATACCCGCAGCACAATTTAACCTGACAACAAAAATCATTGAAATACAAAACTTCTCATGAAAAGAGAGCAGTATCAGAAAAAATAGTTCAAATGTTGGTGTTTGTGTAAAGAAAGTGACTTGTTTCTCAGATTTTCTCTGAGGTGGAGTCAATGCAAATCTCCGATGTGTTCCTCCTCTACTTATGTGAAAGCAGAGAGGACGACAGAGAACAGTGGACACACAGTTGAACATGATGGACTATAGGACAGGACTGCTGCTTTTTACTGTCTGCTGGGCAGGTGATGATCATCACTCATCTTTACTCTAAAAAGTGTTCTGAAAGTGTCACATCTGATGGTTTTCTTTTCTGTCTCTTCAGGTGTTGATGGTCAGACTCTGACAGAATCTGAACCAGTGGTTAAAAGGCCTGGAGAATCCCACAGACTGACCTGTTCAGTCTCTGGATTCACATTCAGCGACTACTGGATGGCTTGGGTCAGACAGGCTCCTGGAAAAGGACTGGAGTGGATCGCTATTATCAGATATGACAGTGCTAGCATCTACTACTCTAATTCAGTCAAAAGCCGGTTCACCATCTCCAGAGACAACAGCAGACAGCAGCTGAATCTGCAGATGAACAGTCTGAAGACTGAAGACACTGCTGTGTATTACTGTGCCAGAGACCCACAGTGACACAACCCATCAGTAGAGTTGAACAAAAACCCCTCAGAGCCTGAACACCAGTAACATGAAGCCACCAGAGGAGGAGCCCTCACACCAATCATGATCATAACACCAATAAAACTGACAGCAGTATATTAAGGATATTAATACAAATCCAATCGTACTACTCAATCTCATCTCATTTAAATAAAAAAATCAGAAACATTCATTAGCTTGAAGGAAGAACAAGCTGGGAAGAAATTCAGAACAGACGTCATGTTTTATAAGGGGGTTTTCTTGGTCTCTGTGAGATAGGACAGCTTTAGAGAAACAGGAAATGTGGGGATGCTTCAGGATCACGGGTCAAACTCTGACAAGTACAGCAAGGACAATAGCCATACAGGACGCCTGCTCTACCAACTGAGCTGAACAGGTGACACCGGATGTCAAGTTTTGCCAGTCCAGGACATAAATAGAAAGGTGAAGTTTCCATGATTTATCAAATACTTAATGCTAAAAAATCAGAAAACCATCCTTTTCAATCTGCTTCTAAGGCCCGTCACTCTAATAGAACAGGACTTTACATAAGTGGTTCTTAAGATTAAGATTTACTTTTATTGATCCCCGTGAGGGGAATTTTCAGTTTTTACACTCTGTAAGTCATGAACACACATAATACACACACACATGCAGAAACAGGATCCTATGGACATGCACTAATGGAGAGAAGCCAGAGTGGTGGGCGCTCCTGAGCTGATGGTGGAGAGGGGGTTAGGTGTCTTGCTCAAGGGCACCTTGGCAGTGCTCAGGAGGTGATCTGGCACCTCTCCAGTTACCAGACCAACTTCCATATTTTGGTCCACACTGGGACTTGAACCAGTGACCCTCCGGTTCCCAACCCAAGTCCCTACAGACTGAGCTGCTGCCGCCCTTCACCTTTTACTTTCTATTGATTCATATTTGTAGAGTGGCATATAATACAAGTTTATCACAGTTTACTTCTGGACTAGATAACAACTAAGCGTCTCTACTTTGGATCTCACATGCTAAAACTCTAACACACACTAAAGTAAACAGTGTGTTACATCAATATTTTCTAACAGGAATTTTGGAGAACCTCAGGGTTCTGTTCTTGACTTTCTGCTTTTCCTTTATGTATGACAGTCTGTCCTGGGACCTCTTTCTCTGACTCTATTGGCTCCAGTCAGACCATCATTGATGCTTCATATGTTTGATTGTATGCAAACTCAGTGAGCTTCCTTGTTACTCAGTTATAAAAACTTCCCATCAGGCCGTCAGTGGAGTTCACAGCACGTCACTTTCAACATCAACCATGTTTTCTGTAGCTCTGCTGCTGCTGCTGGCAGCTGGATGTGAGTCTGTCTGCATCTGTCAAAGTCAACAGTTCTTCTTCTGCAGTTTAACTTGATCATTTCTTACTAAACATGTTCTCTTTTTAACAGGTGTGAAGTGTGAACAGTTGACACAGCCAGCCTCTGTGACTGTGCAGCCAGGTCAGAGTCTGACCATCACCTGTCAGGTCTCTTATTCTGTTAGCAGCTACTGGACAGCCTGGATCAGACAACCTGCAGGGAAAGGACTGGAGTGGATCGGTCACAAACATGGATCCACCGCATACTACAAAGATTCACTGAAGAACCAGTTCAGTATCGACTTAGACTCCTCCAGAAACACAGCGACTCTGAACGGACTGAATATGCAGCCTGAAGACACTGCAGTGTATTACTGTGCCAGAGACCCACAGTGACACAACCCAACAGTAGAGCTGAACAAAAACACCTCAGAGCCTGAACACCAGTAACATGAAGCCACCAGAGGAGGAGCCCTCACACCAATAATGATTAACACCAAGCACTGAACCAGGGGAACAGAGACTTTTCCATTGCTGCCCCTCTCTCTCTGGATCTCTCTCCTCAAACACACCTGAGACTTTACTGACCTGCCACAATTCAAATCACTGATAGAAACATTATAAACACTGCTTTAGATTGCTAATGTTTCTTTTTGTACCATTGTTTAAAAGTGTTTTTCTTTAAATGTGACTCTGTAAATCAAATAAATCAAATGTATTATAATTATTTTTATACATATTAAACACCAGTTCACTTTTACAGTAAGGAGAAAAACAGCTGTAAGACATTATGAAAATACCTTTGTTTTCAACAGAATAACTCACAATTATCAGGATCACATTCACATTAGTAACTGAACCAGAGGTCTTTAGCTTCCTCTATGGAGATCTTATTCTATCAAACTATAAGAAAATGAGATTTTAAAACCACTGTTGTTCTCTGATACCCTGAGCCCATGTGACAAAATCCTCCCATGAATGTTGAGAACAGAAGACACCATCAAAGAACATGATGGGGATTAACTTCCTGTTAGATGTGAATATTTTTTGTACATGTGATCACAGATGTTACTGTATGTTCCCTAACTGTTAAAAAGTAGAGCTGTGTGTTATTCTGCTTTGTGTTATTACTGATTGGCTGCCTCAATTGAGATACCGAAAAAAATAAACAAACGATTAAAAACTTAAAAGGACACTTGTGTTTAGAATTTAATTCCAAAAGTAAAGAAGTGATATCCAAATGAAATGACTTTCTTCTCTATCTGAGGAGGAGTCAATGAAAATCTCTGATGTGTTCCTCCTCTACTTATGTGAGAGCAGAGAGGACGACAGAGAACAGTGGACACACAGTTGAACATGATGGACTATAGGACAGGACTGCTGCTTTTTACTGTCTGCTGGGCAGGTGATGATCATCACTCATCTTTACTCTAAAAAGTGTTCTGAAAGTGTCACATCTGATGGTTTTCTTTTCTGTCTCTTCAGGTGTTGATGGTCAGACTCTGACAGAATCTGAACCAGTGGTTAAAAGGCCTGGAGAATCCCACAGACTGACCTGTTCAGCCTCTGGATTCACATTCAGCAGCTACCGTATGAGCTGGGTCAGACAGGCTCCTGGAAAAGGACTGGAGTGGATTGCTTATATAAGCACTGCCAGTACACCAATCTATTACTCCTCATCAGTCCGGGGCAGATTCACCATCTCCAGAGATGACTCCAGCAGTAAACTCTATCTTCAGATGAACAGTCTGCAGACTGCAGACACTGCAGTGTATTACTGTGCCAGGAGAGACACAGTGAGAGACAAGAGCAGGAGAGTCGTACAAAAACTACTTCCTCTATTTTCCACCATCACGGGGAACACTCATATTTATCAGCACTGATACTGTTATCTACTGGAAGAGATGAAAATTCAGTTTCGACCTACATAATTAAACCTTGGTAGTAATGTTTGCAGACTTTGCAAAACACTACTTCTGTTTTTATTCAATGCAGCTGATTAAATTCTTTGTATCTGTTTGGAGAAACTGTGTCTACATATGGTTTGAACTCCAAGCATACAGTAGAGATCAACACGTGGACGAAACATGTAAAGATTTAAAATATTCAACCCTAATATGAAGATAGTACACCAACATTATTAATGAGTAATTATATATAATCACATCCACACAATATGAATTAACATAAGAAGAGTAGAAAAGCTCTTTCTAAAAGCATTTCCTTATCACCTATTTATTGATTGTTGCTGCTCTCTTTGATAAGATTAATCCTAAAATGAATGAAACCAGTTATTAGTAAACACTTTCAACCAATCTGATCCTACAGTATGATCACATATATTATATCTGTTATCATATGTAAAGCAGAGATGATTTCCAGTCATCTTTTCACTCTGCAGATATAAAAACAGTGAACAGACTCTTCTATTGGCTCCAGTCAGACCATCATTGATGCTTCATATGTTTGATTGTATGCAAACTCAGTGAGCTTCCTTGTTACTCAGCTATAAAAACTTCCCATCAGGCCGTCAGTGGAGTTCACAGCACGTCACTTTCAACATCAACCATGTTTTCTGTAGCTCTGCTGCTGCTGCTGGCAGCTGGATGTGAGTCTGTCTGCATCTGTTAAAGTCAACAGTTCTTCTTCTGCAGTTTAACTTGATCATTTCTTACTAAACATGTTCTCTTTTTAACAGGTGTTAAGTGTGAACAGTTGACACAGCCAGCCTCTGTGACTGTGCAGCCAGGTCAGAGTCTGACCATCACCTGTCAGGTCTCTTATTCTGTTAGCAGCTACAGGACAGCCTGGATCAGACAGCCTGCAGGGAAAGGACTGGAGTGGATTGGAATGAGATACACTGGAGACACTTACTACAAAGATTCACTGAAGAACCAGTTCAGTATCGACTTAGACTCTTCCAGAAACACAGCGACTCTGAACGGACTGAATATGCAGCCTGCAGACACTGCAGTGTATTACTGTGCCAGAGAGCCACAGTGACACAACCCATCAGTAGAGCTGAACAAAAACCCCTCAGAGCCTGAACACCAGTAACATGAAGCCACCAGAGGAGGAGTCCTCACACCAATAATGATTAACACCAAGCAGGGAACCAGGGGAACAGAGACTTTTCCATTGCTGCCCCTCTCTCTCTGGATCTCTCTCCTCAAACACACCTGAGACTTTACTGACCTGCCACAATTCAAATCACTGATAGAAACATTATAAACACTGCTTTAGATTGCTAATGTTTCTTTTTGTAACATTGTTTAAAAGTGTTTTTCTTTAAATGTGACTCTGTAAATCAACTAAATCAAATGTATTATAATTATTTTTATACAGACTGACATGTTATGCCTATCGGTTTACAATGAGCAGCCACCATATGAGCTGGGTCAGACAGGCTCCTGGAAAAGGACTGGAGTGGATCGCCTGGGTTGAGAATGATAATAACAGAAAAAGCTACTCTCA
Organism: Labrus mixtus; assembly: GCF_963584025.1. Taxonomy (NCBI): domain Eukaryota; kingdom Metazoa; phylum Chordata; class Actinopteri; order Labriformes; family Labridae; genus Labrus; species Labrus mixtus. The sequence goes on along the minus strand of NC_083631.1, from coordinate 8,669,898 downwards.
GTCAGTTACAGGCCGGTTCACCGCCTCCAGAGACAACAGCAGACAGCAGGTGTATCTGCAGATGAACAGTCTGAAGACTGAAGATTCTGCTGTTTATTATTGTACCAGAGACCCACAGTGACACAGGAGGAAGTAACGCTGTACAAAAACTCAACGTGTCAAACAGTACTCTCTCTGTGTTTTTTATTTATAGAATAAGCTTCAGTTTGATGTGAAAAAAATAATGCATCTCTGGTATTCTTCCACATTTTATTCAAGTAGTGTGAAAACATCAAATATTTAGTGGATCTGATTATAAACGTGAATCTGCTTGTTTGAAGCAGCTGGTCCTTGTAACTTTTAACTCAGGGAATGTGTCTGTCTCTCCTTGATTGATAAAAAGGGAGATTTTAACACCTATTAAAATTATGTATTCAAGAGACGTTTGAAATATCAACGCTCTGAGGATTTTCATTTTCTACGCACACACTTAAAACAAAATAGTGATAATAGGCCATGTTTACACAACAATGATTTCATCCTAGTAATAATTACCATAGACACCAGCCTGGTAAAAAAAACATTTTTTAAATCACTTACTCAAACCCGAAGCCCCCCATGAACGATGAGGCATCACTCAGAGAGAGTGTTATACGTATAGGGAGGGGTGGGTCAGAGTAACTCTGCTGCAGAATGAGCATGTTTAGACGACCTGCAGAAAAGATCATGTTGGGGCTTTAAGCAGTGATGCAACCAAAAGAACAAATAGACTGCTGTGTATTACTGTGTGAGATTTACCCACTGATAAAAGAGGCCAGAAGAAAAATAAAACCTGACGAAATGCATTTTTACAAACTCCAACTACGGTGGCCCTGAAGTGCAAAACACAACAACAAATAAGAAAACAAAAACACAAATCACAAAACACAACGTCAAATAAGAAAACACAACCACAAATCAAAAAACACAACAACAAATCAAAAAACACAACCACAAATCAAAAAACACAACCACAAATCAAAAAACACAACAACAAATCAAAAAACACAACAACAAATCAAAAAACACAACGACATTAACTTTAACCGGAAAAGGTAGGTACCTGCAGTCGACAAGCATCGTCGCTGATTGGACGAACGCAATGTCCGTCTTTTTAACCGGAAGCATGCTGCTTCCGCGAGTTGATTTCAATACATGAGCGAAACCGGAGAATCAGACTCTCTACTCTCAGAGAATATTTTGATGCAGGCCATACATATGAGGTAATATTGGATATGCTGTCAACCTTTCACAACATTCATATGAGTATCCGTACGCTAAAGACACGTTTAAAAGAAGCAGGTTTGTACAGACGACGGAACTATTCTCCACTAGCCGAGGTTCAGACTGAGCTGCAGGGCAACTCTTCGGCTATCGGACTATGTGGCAAGTTCTTCAACAAAAACACAAACTACGTGTGAAACGAGAAGTAGTAATGAGCTTGTTGAAACAACTAAATCCACATGGGACGGCTTTGAGAACACGCCGGAGGTTTACAAGACAGACATATCATTCCATGGTTCCGAACTACAGATGGCATGCAGATGGCTATGACAAACTGAAACCCTTTGGATCGGCCCTCTCAGGATGTATAGATGGCTTTTCAAGAAGAATAATGTGGCTTCTTTGTGGAAATACTAACAACAACCCATCTGTCATCGCTCACAATTATATTAATTGTATATTAAAAGTGTTGGTGTGATCCCAATGAGATTCAGAACTGACCTCGGAACAGAAAATGGGATAATGGCAGCAATACAATGTGCCCTCCGCCATGCACATACGGACTACTATGGAGGCTCGTCAAGCCACAGTTACAGCTCATCAACAGGGAATCAGCGTATCGAGTCATGGTGGTCCTTTTTCAGAAGAGGAAGGTATGTAACTATGTATTGCCTAGTGATCAGATCAAACTGAGAAGTGGTGACTATTACGAATTATTGTTTTCAGACCACTCTGATGCTGATAACATTCCTCATCTCAGCCTTCTAGATTATTCAATCAATTCAAAATTTCTCCTTGTGTGTAAAAAAACAACAACAACTTTGCATTTAATGTATTCCTAGGTCTCAGTTTTGGATGGACCTGTTTGGAGACCTAAGAGACTCTGGACACTTCAACGGTTGCCATGAACACCAGTGCTTACTGAGAATCTGCTTCAGTAATGTTCTGCAGAAAGACCTGGATGAATGTATGGACCTCTGGAACAAGGAAGATTCGACCATCCAGACTTGCCTCATGTCCTGGAGGGATTCCAAACGATTTGTTGCCTCACAGATAATCCACATCAACTCAGAGTTAAATGATCATAAACTGAATATTGTATTATAACAAATTGCACTGCACTCGTAACTGTATTTGGATTATTGTATATTTTTGTAAATTATATTATTTAATATAATTTATAGGCTAGTTGTCCTGCCTTTGTTTACTTTCACATTTCTGTATCAACAAGCAAACACATCTTATTAACTATGGCCATTTCAAACTACATTTCTAATATCTTGGTAAAAACCCTTTCATAATTCTATAATTGTCTGAATTTTCAGGTTTGGTTCAAGGGACTGTGGATTTGCTGTTGAAGACAGGGAACTAAATGTGTTTCAGGAGACCAGGCAAACAATTGATTCATGCTGTGACCCAGACATTCAGGTTCATCTACAGCAGGCTGTGGAACAATAAATGGATTACAGCAGCCACAAAATAGCTGGGCTATAGATGTGGACTATACTGAAGCCCTTACCACATATTCCATGTTACAGTAAACCTATAGCTGAGAAAAAAATGCATACATTACTGATTGGACTGTAAGTGCTTATATTTTGGGAACTACTGAGTCTTAATTGTGAACTGACATATAAGTGACATAAAGGGTTTTAATTGTTAATAAAAAGATGATCTACCAAAATTCTCAAATGTGGTACTTTCAATTTTCAGGTTTGGTAACTGGAATTCTTGCAAGCACAAAATATTTTATTCTGTGTGAACTGATATCATTATTTACACTACATGTAGAACATCTAGTAGACAGTTTCCTTGTATAGTATGCCATGTTAACAGCAGATACTGTGCATTAATGCTACAGAAGTCACAAGCGAAATAATTCACAACACAATTGACATCTGTACATACCAGTATTTTACTGTCATAAAGGTATTTGTTTTATTTATTGAAAACCAACATCTGTTGCTGGAAAAAAATGCAGAATACATCATATTTGTTAGTAAATACACTGTCATAGCATTTTTTTCGAATGAGAGTAAGCCATGAAAACAAAGAAACAGCAAAATAAAAAACAAGGAGCTAAAATCAGGACAAGAACTGTGAAGTGTGAACCGTCTCCAAGGTTTGAAAACATCTAAATACATTAACAGATAAGGGGCCCGTTTCTGAAAGAAGGTTGAACAAACCCTCAGTCTAACCCTGAGCTCTGAGTTGATTTACTCTCAGATGGGAAACTCTGAGTTTTCAGTTTCAGATCAGCAGATTTTAATTTGTTAAATAAACGCTGAGTATGTCCACTCGGTGTTCAGCGCGTGCACCACAACGATAAAAAGCCAACATGAATGGAGCCCCGATACTACGATTCACCATGGCAACAGGTGACAAAAAAAGAGATCCTCCTACTTTAATCATCTCAAAATACATCAATATCTTCATGTGGCCACAGGCTACGGCGAATATGAACAGGTTTTAAGAAGGAAAAAAAAGTAAAACTGCTGCAGCGCAGCGGCAAAGGAGAGAGAAGTGGTGTAAGAGAAAATGAATGTAGCCTCTAATTCCCTACGGAGTAATGCAGCCCCTTCATACCGACTTAAAGACATGTTATGTTCGATAAAATACTTTGTTTTATACGTTGTAGTAGGCTATTGCCACCCTAACATATCATATTAAAACAACCTGGATTTTTATTCAGTTACCGTAGTAACTGACTCAGAGGTAAAGTAACCTCTCCCTCTGAAACAGGCTTGTAAGTGACTGCCTCAGAGTCAAACAATGTTTATCAGCAATCACAGGGGATAATACAATCACTCTTAATGGATGTAAAATCTGGTAACCTCTTGCCACGACCACTGCAAAAGTTTGGCCATACCTTTTCTGGAAGCTCTTTGCCACAATTTGGGCAATACATCATGAATTTTAAATCTCTGCTTACTTCGTTGACATTTCTCTGCCTGGCTCCCAAATGCGTATGAAGCATTTACTTCTGGTTAAAAAGACGGACATTGCGTTCGTCCAATCAGCGACGATGCTTGTCGACTGCAGGTACCTACCTTTTCCGGTTAAAGTTAATGTTGTTGTGTTTTGTGATTTGTTGTTGTGTTTTCTTATTTGTTGTTGTGTTTTGTAATTTGTGGTTGTGTTTTGCACTTCAGGGCCACCGTAGCCAACAGAGGGCGATAAAAGATCAAACGTATAATGGCAGAGCATTGTGACAAAGTCTCTTAAAGCTCAATCACAAGAAGGAAACATTCAGCAGCAGTTGATTCGGTGGGTTCATCCTAACTGTTGGTTTTAAATCATAGAGACAATAATAAAAAGCTTTGTGACCTGCAGGCTGTCACTTCATTGAAGCTGGTGACGTCTAAAGTTGTGTTTCTCTCTCGTCAGAATTTAGCTGACAGTAAAACTACTTTGTGACATTAAATACATTGAAAAAAAGATTTATCAAAATGTCTCAAAAAATCCAATCTCCAGTGTTTCAGTATCACGTCCTGGACTGTGACTCGACTTGAAAACAAGCACTGGTGATTCAAACCTGACTTCAGCATTGACTGCATTCAGACTTGGAATTTGAGAAAATGTCTCATATTTATTGATTGAAAAAGACTGTTGATTTTTTTGGTTCTAAAATGTATTCACTTTCAAGCATGTGCTGGCACGAGTGTTCACCTGCATGTGAATATTGTCTCTGTAAGGATGCAGAAAAAGGAAACACAAATTGTGCAGACATCTATCAAGGATTCATCCAGAAAAGTAACTCAGTTAACGGGGTCATGACTCTGACGTGACTCTGTTTCTTTGACTCATACTCCAGATTTGGTGATTCCACAACAACACTGCCTATCTCATTGTTATACCCTTTTGTTTGGCTAAGTTATTTAAACACAGATTAACATCACCATGACAACAGGTAGACATGTTAAATTTGTCTATTGGTGAAACGATCAAATCATGATTGGTAGATATTAATAAAAATCACACCTGTGTCAAATAAGGATAAATAAACAGATACATCTATTATCTAAAAGGTCAACAAAACCATAAAAGGTCAGCACTAACTGTCCCAGAACCAGACAAAATACTTTAGACAATTAAAAAAATCACCCTTCCATCCCATAAACAGAATATGAAGAGATGATGAGAAATACATTTGCTTGCTAGGAGTCGAGCCAAGTCTGTCTCTATGCAAATTGAACTTCCTCACAGTCTGATATAAAGATTCATCATCAGGCTGTGAGTCAGAGAAGAAGAGAAGCTCCATCATGTCAGGTTCAACACCAACCATGTTGTCTGTAGCTCTGCTGCTGCTGCTGGCTGCTGGATCCTGTGAGTCTCACTGAGGCAGACACACTGACAGTATGATCACAGCACAATGACTCTAAACATACTGATTCAATATTCAACATGTTTTCCTCCACAGGTGTGAAGTGTGAACAGTTGACACAGCCAGCCTCTGTGACTGTGCAGCCAGGTCAGAGTCTGACCATCACCTGTCAGGTCTCTTATTCTGTTAGCAGCTACTGGACAGCCTGGATCAGACAGCCTGCAGGGAAAGGACTGGAGTGGATTATAGAAGGTCGTGTGGGATATAGCACATATACCAAAGATTCACTGAAGAACCAGTTCAGTATCAACTTTGACTCTTCCAGCAACACAGTGACTCTAAACGGACTGAATATGCAGCCTGCAGACACTGCAGTGTATTACTGTGCAAGAGAGCCACAGTGAGAGACAATAACAGGAGAACAATACAAAAACTACTTCCTCTTTTGACAGCAAACACTGAACAATAATTTTGTTCAGTGTTTGTTGTCTGTACATTTGTATCACTTGTCTTGTACGTTTACATAATATTATCAATTTCAGTTGAAAACACAGAGTTTAAGAATAAATCAAAGTTGCAATCCCTTTCATATATAATAAAATATATCCTCTAATTTGATTTAAATATTTTGATTGATGTGCTCATTTACACAAAAGGGACCAAATGTGCCTTACATGTATGCAAAGTGACTGATTTAAATTTGTGTAATCAGCACCAGAGCTCAGAGACTTTGTCTGCCTTGCAACACAGGTTTTGGTGATATGAGGATAAGATGGTTTCTTATTGTCTCGTTTGTGCAGATTTTACTGAGCAACATAATTCTTCTTTGATCTTGGTTCAGAGTTCCTCCTTCTTGTGCAGTCTTTTTTTCATTACTTTAGGTTACAATCATATTTGCAACAGTGAAAAAAAACTCAATCACACTATCCTACATTATTCAGTATTAAAACTGAAATAAAAATGTGTCAGGTACTCGTTCTGGAATTTTCCTTGTTCAAATTTAAAAGAACCTTTTTAAAGTCTGAACCTTTTAAATACAATTAAATACAAAACTGACTATTGTTAGAATCATACTGTATGTACATCACCACCAGAAACCTTGTTCATCAGCTAACTTAACAAAGTTGTTTCCTAATTTATATAAAATGGTTATTACGACATGATTTAAATTATGTTAAAATAACTGAAGTTCCACCTTTTCTTTCAACTAGGGAAACAGGGAAAGGAAACATCACAACACGTCCCCATCATTTAGATTTTATAGAAACTAAGTCAGCTGATCTACAACCCTCTGAATGTAAATTGGCCTCCATGTGTTGCCATATAAATAAGTCATGTGTGTATGAGCATCAGTGAGAGGACAGACCAGCCCACATCAGTTCAGCTTCATCATCAGTCATGTTCTCTGCAGCTCTGATTCTGCTGCTGACCGCTGGATCCTGTAAGGAGCTTTTCAACTGTTTAGAAACAACTCGTAATCAGATGGATGATGGAGATAATGATGATTTGTGTTTCCACAGGTGTGCACTGTATCGATCTCATCACACCAGGCTCAATGGTTGTGCAGCCTGGACAGTCTCTGACCCTCACCTGTCAGGTCTCTGGTTACTCTCTGACTGATAACAGCTATGCAACAGGTTGGATCAGACAGCGTGAAGGGAAACCGATGGACTGGATCTGTCATAGGAGGGGTGGTGGAGACTTTTACCAAAATAATGCTCTGAAGAACAAGTTCAGCTACAGGACAGACACGTCTGCTAGAACAGTGACTCTAACAGGACAGAATATGCAGCCTGAAGACACTGCAGTGTATTACTGTGTGAGAAGACCCACAGTGAGAGACAATAACAGGAGAGTCGTACAAAAACAAGTTCCCCTTTTTAAAATAATCCCTTCAAACCTGAACTCTGGTATCACTTGTTTGCCATAATGATTGAGATAAACATTACATGATCTCATGTGACTGACTGGTTATTCCATTTCTCTTAAAATGCATTGGGTTGAGAGAGTGGGGGATGACATGCAGCAAAGGGCAAAGGTTGGATTCAAGCCCATGGCTGCTGTATAATTCCAATATTTGCTACTGCTATATTGTGTATAAGACTAACTGTAATGTCAAAATACCTCCCCAGGGATTAATAGAGTATTTCTGATTCTAATTGATGTAGCAAATGTTTAAAAACATACAAATGTTTTGATCTAGAATAAAATACTTTTAACTCAAACAATACATGTGCAGTTTATTGGATTAACCCTAAAAGATGTTTATCTCCAGGAAGCAATAACTCTGTGGTTCTGTTTCTGGATTTGTAGCAGAACAGAGAAGATGCACCAAGAATAATGTGAAGATAATGCTGACATCTCAACATGAGAAACTAAACATGTTGGAAACAAGTCCTTAAACAATGACTACAACAAAGAATCACTGATGTAAACACACAGTTTATCTTGCAGTGGGCACATACAACCAGAGGAGGAGCCCTCAGACCACCAATGAGTATCATGGAATTACTCTTCTGATTTTTAAACAACACAACTCATAACTGAACCAGAAGACTTTAATGTCCTATATCCGATTTTTGTAATTCAAACTTTCATAAATTCTGGTTTCACTAAGCGACTCAGTAATGTAGAGAAACACTTTTAGAAAAGCTTGGTGAAAGATATAATCTGAAGAACATCATGTGGATCAACTTCCTGATAGACGTGAGTTCTTAGTACACGCGGGCACAGATGTTATGTTCCCAACATGTCGGATAAAGGAGCTGTGTGTTTTTAATTTGCTTTGTGTTATTGCTGAAAGGAAAGCTGTCCACATGGAAATATAAAAACCCCAAAGTTTGCCATCTTGAATGGACACTAATGATTTACTTCTATCTGTGAGGAGGAGTCAATGTAAATCTCTGATGTGTTCCTCCTCTACTTATGTGAGAGCAGAGAGGACGACAGAGAACAGTGGACACACAGTTGAACATGATGGACTATAGGACAGGACTGCTGCTTTTTACTGTCTGCTGGGCAGGTGATGATCATCACTCATCTTTACTCTAAAAAGTGTTCTGAAAGTGTCACATCTGATGGTTTTCTTTTATGTCTCTTCAGGTGTTGATGGTCAGACTCTGACAGAATCTGAACCAGTGGTTAAAAGGCCTGGAGAATCCCACAGACTGACCTGTTCAGCCTCTGGATTCACATTCAGCAGCTACTATATGGCTTGGGTTAGACAGGCTCCTGGAAAAGGACTGGAGTGGATTGCTCGTATAAGCACATCTAGTTCTTATATCTATTACTCCTCATCAGTCCAGGGCAGATTCACCATCTCCAGAGATGACTCCAGCAGTAAACTCTATCTTCAGATGAACAGTCTGCAGATTGCAGACACTGCAGTGTATTACTGTGCCAGAGACCCACAGTGAGAGACAATAACAGGACAGTCGTACAAAAACTACTTCCTCTATTTACCACCATCACTGGCAACATTCAGCGGTCTCAGCACAACTTTATAAAATCATATCGTGAATATCTTTTCCAAGTTGTCCTTCCTTACTTATTTAATGATTTCATCTGATTGTTGTAATCTACACAAAAATAGAGAATAACAAAACAGATTTGAATCCCCTGGCCCTTTAAGAAAAACAATGTAATAAAGACGTTTTACATTTCACAGAATATTTGCTGGTTATGTAAAAAGTTAAATCTGTTTCTAACAATACTGATTAAAGGGGTCATATTTAGATTTTACTGGTTTTATATGCTCTTTTGTGTGTTTTCCAAGTGTCCTGTGCATGTTTAGGCACATCTATGTTTAAAAATTCAAAGTCTGTGGAAACGCAGATTCTCCTACGTCCTCCTGTTAGCTGCAGCATAAGCTGCATGTAACGCTCGGTTCTAGCCCCCCTCGAAAAATGTTTGCCAGTGTGACATCTTGTCAGTGTGATATCACTGATCTAAGCCCATTGGCTCGTTGTGGCAAGCCCAGCAGCTCATGTTGCACGCCCATTAACTTCTGTAGCACGGCCACGATATGCTGTAGCCTGCGGTAGAACAGTAGTACTAAGGTGCTAATGTTTTTGCTCTCCTTGGAGCCAAAGTGGCTGCATTCCCAATATGGTAAAAAGGGCCGGACATTTCCGAGAACCGTGCTGAGCGATTGACCAATTACGGCAGAGCCAACAGGCCGACCAATCAGATCAGACTTGGCACATGTGGGGACTCTGAACATGGGCACTTCAGATCCTTAGAGAGAGAGTCAGAAGCGAGCCGGTGCATGGAGCGGCAGTACATGAAAACAGACACTTTTTTCGAATTTTAGCTATTTTGAACATACTTTAGTAGGTACATAGATTAAATATACGAACCCAAAAAAGGGCATAATATGGGCTCTTTAAATCATTAGGGCAATGGATAGCCCAGCGGTTATTTCGATTGCCCCCCTGTACAGCCACTATAGTACTCAATGTAGCGACAGTGGGTATGAAACCGACCTTGGCCCCTAGATTTATGAAATTGAGTGCTTTCCATACAACTAAAATAAGCTTCCTGTTATGTTCCAGGGACTCAGGAAAATGTAAATTATTCTAAATTAAGTTTTTTGTATTGCCAAAACACCCCTGCAGTGAACACAGAGGAAACATGATGAACACAAATAAATTAAACAAAGCATGTCTAAACTACACAACCAAAAGTTAAATCTTTCACCTTTCCTCATTTTCTCTCCCTGAGGAGGAGTCAATGCAAATCTCTGATGTGTTCCTCCTCTACTTATGTGAGAGCAGAGAGGACGACAGAGAACAGTGGACACACAGTTGAACATGATGGACTATAGGACAGGACTGCTGCTTTTTACTGTCTGCTGGGCAGGTGATGATCATCACTCATCTTTACTCTAAAAAGTGTTCTGAAAGTGTCACATCTGATGGTTTTCTTTTCTGTCTCTTCAGGTGTTGATGGTCAGACTCTGACACAATCTGAACCAGTGGTTAAAAGGCCTGGAGAATCCCACAGACTGACCTGTTCAGCCTCTGGATTCACATTCAGCGACTACCATATGAGCTGGGTCAGACAGGCTCCTGGAAAAGGACTGGAGTGGATCGCCTGGGTTGAGAATGATAATGACAGAAAAAGCTACTCTCAGTCAGTTACAGGCCGGTTCACCATCTCCAGAGACAACAGCAGACAGCAGGTGTATCTGCAGATGAACAGTCTGAAGACTGAAGATTCTGCTGTTTATTATTGTGCCAGAGACCCACAGTGACACAGGAGGAAGTAACGCTGTACAAAAACTTAACGTGTCAAACAGTACTCTCTCTGTCTTTTTTATTTATAGAATAAGCTTCAGTTTGATGTGAAAAAAATAAAGTTTCACTTCTTGTGCATCTCTGGTATTCTTCCACATTTTATTCAAGTAGTGTGATAACATCAAATATTTAGTGGATCTGACTATAAACGTGAATCTGCTTGTTTGAAGCAGCTGGTCCTTGTAACTTTTAACTAAGGGAATGTGTCTGTTTCTCCTTGATTGATAAAAAGGGAGATTTTAACACCTATTAAAATTATGTATTCAAGAGACGTTTGAAATATCAACGCTCCGAGGATTTTCATTTTCTACGCACACACTTAAAACAAAATAGTGATAATAGGCCATGTTTACACAACAATGATTTCATCCTAGTAATAATTACCATAGACACCAGCCTGGTAAAAAAGAAAAAAACACTTATGCAAACCCAAAGCACACCATAAATGAAGAGGCATCACTCACAGAGAGTGTTATAAGTATAGGGAGGGGTGGGTCAGAGTAACTCTGCTGCAGAATGAGCATGTTTAGACGACCTGCAGAAAAGATCATGTTGGGGCTTTAAGCAGTGATGCAACCAAAAGAACAAATAGACTGCTGTGTATTACTGTGTGAGATTTACCCACTGATAAAAGAGGCCAGAAGAAAAATAAAACCTGACGAAATGCATTTTTACAAAGGCCAACAGAGGGCGATAAAAGATCAAACATATAATGGCAGAGCATTGTGACAAAGTCTCTTAAAGCTCAATCACAAGAAGGAAACATTCAGCAGCAGTTGATTCGGTGGGTTCATCCTAACTGTTGGTTTTAAATCATAGAGACAATAATAAAAAGCTTTGTGACCTGCAGGCTGTCACTTCATTGAAGCTGGTGACGTCTAAAGTTGTGTTTCTCTCTCGTCAGAATTTAGCTGACAGTAAAACTACTTTGTGACATTAAATACATTGAAAAAAAGATTTATCAAAATGTCTCAAAAAATCCAATCTCCAGTGTTTCAGTATCACGTCCTGGACTGTGACTCGACTTGAAAACAAGCACTGGTGATTCAAACCTGACTTCAGCATTGACTGCATTCAGACTTGGAATTTGAGAAAATGTCTCATATTTATTGATTGAAAAAGACTTTTGATTTTTTTGGTTCTAAAATGTATTCACTTTCAAGCATGTGCTGGCACGAGTGTTCACCTGCATGTGAATATTGTCTCTGTAAGGATGCAGAAAAAGGAAAAACAAATTGTGCAGACATCTATCAAGGATTCATCCAGAAAAGTAACTCAGTTAACGGGGTCATGACTCTGACGTGACTCTGTTTCTTCGACTCATACTCCAGATTTGGTGATTCGACAACAACACTGCCTATCTCATTGTTATACCCTTTTATTTGGCTAAGTTATTTAAACACAGATTAACATCACCATGACAACAGGTAAACATGTTAAATTTGTCTATTGGTGAAACGATCAAATCATGATTGGTAGATATTAATAAAAATCACACCTGTGTCAAATAAGAATAAATAAACAGATACATCTATTATCTAAAAGGTCAACAAAACCATAAAAGGTCAGCACTAACTGTCCCAGAACCAGACAAAATACTTTAGACAATCAAAAAAATCACCCTTCCATCCCATAAATAGAATATGAAGAGATGATGAGAAATACATTTGCTTGCTAGGAGTCGAGCCAAGTCTGTCTCTATGCAAATTGAACTTCCTCATAGTCTGATATAAAGATTCATCATCAGGCTGTGAGTCAGAGAAGAAGAGAAGCTCCATCATGTCAGGTTCAACACCAACCATGTTGCCTGTAGCTCTGCTGCTGCTGCTGGCTGCTGGATCCTGTGAGTCTCACTGAGGCAGACGCACTGACAGTATGATCACAGCACAATGACTCTAAACATACTGATTCAATATTCAACATGTTTTCCTCCACAGGTGTGAAGTGTGAACAGTTGACACAGCCAGCCTCTGTGACTGTGCAGCCAGGTCAGAGTCTGACCATCACCTGTCAGGTCTCTTATTCTGTTAGCAGCTATGCTACAGCCTGGATCAGACAGCCTGCAGGGAAAGGACTGGAGTGGATTATAGTAGGTCGTGTGGGATATAGCACATATACCAAAGATTCACTGAAGAACCAGTTCAGTATCAACTTTGACTCTTCCAGCAACACAGTGACTCTAAACGGACTGAATATGCAGCCTGCAGACACTGCAGTGTATTACTGTGCCAGAGACCCACAGTGACACAACCCATCAGTAGAGCTGAACAAAAACCCCTCAGAGCCTGAACACCAGTAACATGAAGCCACCAGAGGAGGAGCCCTCACACCAATAATGATCATATCAGAAGTTCAGTGACACAAACAGTCTATAGATAAAGTGTACATGGCAATAAAATAAGGAACTGATGCAAAAAAATATTCTTCATCCTTTTGGTAGTATGAGATGAAAAGATCATTCATGAGAGGACAGGTCAACCTCATTGTCTTACACCTTTGGGAAACAGACTGCAGAGAGAATGACAAATGTTTAAGTTTCACTGCAGCTTTTGTTTGATCCAATGTAACAGAGTTCATCTGTGTGACTTTTAATAAAACACAACAGGTATTCATGGTGTACCCAGATTTAGAAAATGTCAAATCTCAATGACTCGAATCAAATATATTTGTCAGATGTTCCGACTCCTGCATCATTGATTACATATATAAAAAAAAAAAAAAAAAAAAACATTTCCTATTATCAAGTTAATCTCTGCTTTCACTCTACTGGCATGATACAACTGATGACCTTTCAACTTAAAGTATCCAAGACAGAAGTCAAATGTTATTTCTCTCTGAGGAGGAGTCAATGTAAATCTCTGATGTGTTCCTCCTCTACTTATGTGAGAGCAGAGAGGACGACAGAGAACAGTGGACACACAGTTGAACATGATGGACTATAGGACAGGACTGCTGCTTTTTACTGTCTGCTGGGCAGGTGATGATCATCATCATCTTTACTCTAAAAAGTGTTCTGAAAGTGTCACATCTGATGGTTTTCTTTTCTGTCTCTTCAGGTGTTGATGGTCAGACTCTGACACAATCTGAACCAGTGGTTAAAAGGCCTGGAGAATCCCACAGACTGACCTGTTCAGCCTCTGGATTCACATTCAGCAGCTACCGTATGAGCTGGGTCAGACAGGCTCCTGGAAAAGGACTGGAGTGGATTGCTTACATAAGCACTTCTAGTTCTCCTATCTATTACTCCTCGTCAGTCCAGGGCAGATTCACCATCTCCAGAGATGACTCCAGCAGTAAACTCTATCTTCAGATGAACAGTCTGCAGACTGCAGACACTGCAGTGTATTACTGTGCCAGAGACACACAGTGAGAGACAAGAGCAGGAGAGTCGTACAAAAACTACTTCCTCTATTTACCACCATCACAGGGAACATTCATATTTTCCAGCACTGATACTGTTATTGTTGTGCCCTGAAAAAGGGTAAAATTAATAAATTGACTCAAGACACGATGCTTCCTCTGTCAGCGTCATGCAGAATGATTTACTTTATCTTTTTCAAAATGATCTCACAATGGTGCTTTCTTTTAACATTTATTTTCACAGGCAAATATGAAACAAGTAAGTACAATAAAATAAAATGATCAACAGTTCTGAAAATACAAACACAAATATCCTGTCTATCACTTTACTTCATATTTCTTTCTTTAATTTCTCATTCTTCTGTTGAACAATTTCTTCCTACCAAAAAAAAAAAATGTGCTCACTGACACGATTAAACATGACTATTCTCATAAACACTCTCAGATTCTTAATCTTAATATGCACACACATCCAGGCATACACACGCGCTCATGCCAACACTGACCTCGTGTGGTGATGTGTGGACGACATACAACCAGTGGGCGCGCACTGTAGCTGTTCCCACTCAACGTTCTTGAAGCCAAAATATGCCGCTTAGGGGCGCTTCCATCTTGCGATTTTGACAATATTTGGAGCCAGAGTCTGCGCAGTAGGGTCCGGGGGCAGGAGCCCTGGTAAGACGCCCCGCCCATTTAGCGTACTGCCCTGATGACTTAAGCAGCCCAGCTACGCCGAAAGCGCTCCGCCGGTCTACGAGTCTTATGAAGAAATGTGTAAGTACAACAAACCACCGTATTCAAAGTCTAATATTTAAACACACTGTGTTTTAAAAAATCCCGCTATTTTGATCATTATTGTAAATACGTGGGCTGCTGGGTCCTCTGTTTTTAACGAAATCGTTCTATATTTAAGCTAGGTTAGCATCACAGACCGTAGGCTACAGGTGGTAAAATATGTTGTATTTTGTTAGAAACTGATAGTCTGCAATGTGATTCATGTCTGCTTTTCTAATATATTTAACTGAACAGTAAATCAATTGTTTCCGTGTCTTCATTTAGGCAAAGAAGAGATAAAAGCAGCTGGTCTGACATCTTCCACAGAGGTGAAGTGTAAGTTAAAATCATCTGTTAAAAGTTTATATCCTGTGATTGTTTTGAAGTTGAAGGATTGTAAAAACAAGCTATTGTTAACAATACAGTCTTCTAAAATTAAAATCACACTGAGACATACACCAGCTAAATGTTAAATAGAAAGGTGATGTTTTCTTTTCCATTTTACAATCAACAGAACCTAGAAATGACTAATTTCAACCTTTGTCTGCACACCTGTTACAGTGGACAGGCTGGGGTCACATAGTTTGAAGGAACCTCCTCCTTCTTTCACCTGTGTCAGACGCCCTGCTCATCCACTGTGGTAGAAATGACCTTACACCAGCAGCTCTCCCAGATGAAGAGTCCTCTCTGCCATCACCCAGAGGAGCTGATCGACATCTGCACAACTGAAGAAGGTGGACAGAGTCTGGAGCTTTGTGACAGTGAACAGTGAGAAGGCTACCATAGTCATCCTCAGAGAAAACACAGAGATCCTGGTCAATATTCAATGCTGCTATTTTTCTTTCCATGATGTTGCCCTGTGTTTGAAAGGCCAAATGCTGGAGGGTTGTGTTGGATTTGCTTTTCCATCATATTTTAACAGTCAAACAATCATCCAGGATCTCTTTACTTTATTTGATTTTTGTTTGGATTTCTTTGTTCAATTATTTTTTATACTTTCTCCTATGTCCCAGCAGTTCAACCTGTTGGTCTCCCTTACTTATTTTCCACATGGTTAATGAAGCCAGGAGTTGTTTATTGAAGTTTTTTTTTTCATAAAATGTTTAAATAAACTTTTTTTAAATCTGAATTGACTGTCTCTGATTAACTGGAGCACTACAAAGTGTTGGTCATAGTAAAATAATTTAGCAGTTAAGTTTATAGCTCACATTTAAAAGGCCTTGAACTGACATTAATTTCTTCTTGACCAACAACAGCAGCTAAGACAACAACAAAGCTACCAGACGAGCTCAGCTTGTCACAGCTGGGCTCGACTGAGATAAATGGCCTTAAAACTTATTTAATATTAAACATTTAAAGCCAATAAGCATAGCAAGATACGCATGAGATTCCATTTCCATTTATTCAATCACAGACTTGTCAAACAGTCTGGCATTTTGTGCTGCTGTTTTCAAGAGTTAATAACTGAAGAGAAAAACTCCATCGAGAGAGGACAGGAAACGCTCAGGGGACGAGTCCTCCATGTTGTCAGGTGTTGCTGATGGATCTGAATCTGAGGGCATCTTCTGTAATAAAGAAAAACAATCATGGAGTTAAATGTAAAGTATAATGGATTTTACTGTGATGTTTATGCCTCAGACCTGAAATCAGATCTGTCCTCAGGTTCTGCTAAACTTCAGCTTCTAAAGTTTGCTTTAAAGACAGGGTAACTATTTTAGAGGAAAAAAATGTATATAATAAGACAGGATGAATCCAATAATATGATCAGCTTTATGAATTTATGTTTTAAGACAAAAGTGTTCCTGCCACTTTCTATTGAAGATTATTTTAAACTGTCATCACATGGGCCAGCCTGATAAATTAAACTAATGTTAAATATTCTCATATAATCAGATTTGTGTGCAGAACCTCACCGGAGCTGGAATCAGAGTCTGGACTGCTGTTTCCTTTGAGCATTGATTTCCTTGAAGACAGAAAGAAGAACAATTTAAACATGAACTAGACTTCTTGCAGAATCACAGAGGCTGTTAAAATCTTCTGCTAGTCTTCCTTACATTTTAAGAAGGATTATAAATTGTTACTAAAATTACTTTGATGCTGATAGCGGTTACAATAACACAGTCCAATCATATGAGAGATAATTTTACCTTTGAGTCCTATATGAAGGCGTTCTCTTCAGAATCAGCGCTGCAAAGACAAGATGATGGCGTCCACCTTCACAACCTGCTGCTTCAGTCTGGCTGCTTCATGGTCACCTACAGGAACACCACAGAAATGCAATCAAAGTACTTCACTTTATTTATCAGAGGATGTACTGTATGCAAAGTAGAATTTTTTTTAGCTGTAATTCCTCAGAAAGATTTGAGACTGCTTTGTTATTTGAGAGCACAGATTGTTTCTTTTCCCTTCTCTCTGTTTGACTGTACATGACCTTTTAGTGCTGTAAAAGATGCTACAGTAAATCCTGGATCAGCTGTGCGGATGGTGTGACTGTGTGGTAAAGCTTTATTAAAGTTGTCACGCACATACTCATATGCCTTTGGAGAGTAAAAGTGCAGTGTGGTGGCAAACTGCTTATAAAATATAAAATAGTATTTTATTGGTGAGGTCCCCCAATCCAAGCGTCCTACAGAGTAGCAGCAGCGGGCTTTAGAGGGAGGAGACGAGCGCATTACGGAGAGGAGCGCACCGGAGGGGGCGAGCTGGGGGAGAGACGCGACAGCCTGAGAAAAAGGAAATCCCTGTTTAAAATATAATGTTGGTGAAAAGAGGGAAATAGGAAGACATAAATGTCAATGTTGAAATTCTTTTGAATGCAGAGGCCGTGGATGTTCAGTTTTCTTTGGCTATAAAAAGGCAACAATAGCCTGTAGTTTAATCATGGTGTTTCTCTTTGTTAACGATTATTGAAGCGAAATCAAAAATAAATGCATGACATTTAAAACATATTAACATGTGTGGGGAAAAACGCGATCTTTATGTCTTCTTTTATTGTACCTATGTCTCCTCCTAACTTCAATAACAGCAGCATGTTGTGTGTAACACTGATCTCCTGCATTAACACCTTCCTTTCAAAGGTGTTAAACACAGACACAGACACAGTCACTGCAATTTTTGTCAGGTTTTGTCAATTTTTAGTACAAATTCTCAATGAGCGTCATTAAATTTACAATGTGATCAACTTGTGACTGTTGAATTGGTAGTGTGTGGAAGACAATGCAGAATATTTATCAGTTTAAGCAGCATGATGCTCCGTTAATATTACATTACACCACCGCAGGTTGTTGATGTTTGTGTTCACGTTTCAGTTAGTCTCTTAAATCAGTAACAATTATATTAAATCAGAGCTTACCTTTAGTTTTATCTGGATACATAGAGAAATATTCTACCCTCGTATATAGTACTATGACTTTCAGTCTGCACGGTGAGCGGATGAAAGTAAAACCTGTTACTCTCGGCATAGCCCACTTATCACTCAGACTGTAAACATGTACACATTAGTAATGATGCAGGCCAGATTACAATTATTTGGCTTTGTTTTTGCCCTAGATACTTTTTTGAGACTTTACCAGACTATTTATTTTTGCTGTAAAATAACTGTACAGTCAATGAACCGCATCTATGAGCGGATTTTATATTACGATTCTTGGTTTTAAATACAATTTAAATCACAATAATGATATAACAATATCAAGAAACATAGCATGTCAGTTATTAGGTTTGCTCATTTTAAAAAATAAAATAAAAAGATAAATCATGCCGGATAAGTAACCTAGCTTTACAACATTTCAGCTAACCTTAGACTGCTTATGTGTTAGCTAGCTAGATAACGACTTTAACCAACCAACGACACATAAATCACACTTTTTTACTTACCGAAAAAACTGCAAAGATCCCTTAGCTCCCACAGGTCGGTTAGAACAGTTTACTGCAGAACAACTCATTTTGCCAGCTCAAAAAAGACGAAAAAACTGAACGGAAAAATTCAATGGCGTCTCGGCTTTCCTTCACTACGTAACTTTTGCTATTCACAAAGAGAGCTACGCAAGATCGGCGGCTGTCAATCATCGTCAAATATGACGTAAAATCCCGTTTTTCAACCTCAAATAACTTATTTAAAACAAACTTCACAGAAAAATGAGCACTTGAACACAATGTAGGGTGATAATAACTAATGATCACAGCAGAGTTTAGGTTTGGAAAAAAATTATGTGACTTATGTGTGAGTATTTTAGCTTTACAGTTTGACCCACATCCCGTCTGTTATCATTGAGGAGGCGGGGTTTATGACCTATACTGCAGCAAGTCAGCAGGGGGAGCTCTAAAAATAAAAGCTTCACTAGACCGGGGACCTTGTCCCGTCCATTATTTTTACAGTCTATGCATACAACACGGAGCTAACCTAGCTTAGTGTCTCACTGAACTTTCATAAAATGTAAATACAACGTTTTAAACATCAGTCTTTCTGTAAGTTCCTACAATAAACAATAAACACGAAAACATCTCTAGAAACATACTTTGTAGATAACACAGATATATATTATCTTTTTTACCTGAAAAAGGGTCAAATGAATAAATGGACTCAAGACACGACGCTTCCTCTGTCAGCGTCATGCAGAATGAGGCATCGCGGCTGAGAGCTCCCCCTTCCGGCCTCGGCAGGCATAACTAATCAATCACATGCATTATCTCTTGATAGACATTACAGGTAAATGACAGATTCATAAATCTTGGCATATCTGTTTGTTTCAAAGGTTTTTAACAAAAAACTCATTTTTAAAGTGTTTTAAATCCTTCAGACTGAATCTGTTTTAACACTGATATCTTTTACAAATTATTAACCTTAAATGAACTTCTACAATTGTTTTATGACATTTTTTTACAAGAATTCACTGTTTTATGTCACTAACATCATATTTATTTCTCCATGAAGTTATTTATAACTTATCAGTTATTTCAAATAAATTACACCTATCACATTATCTACTGGAAGAGATGAAAATTCAGTTTCCACCTACATAATTAAAACTTTTTTCCTTGGTAGATTAACAACTTGAAAGGACACTTGTGTTTAGAATTTAAGTCCAAAAGTAAAGAAGTGATATCCAAATGAAATGACTTTCTTATCTATCTGAGGAGGAGTCAATGCAAATCTCTGATGTGTTCCTCCTCTACTTATGTGAGAGCAGAGAGGACGACAGAGAACAGTGGACACACAGTTGAACATGATGGACTATAGGACAGGACTGCTGCTTTTTACTGTCTGCTGGGCAGGTGATGATCATCACTCATCTTTACTTTAAAAAGTGTTCTGAAAGTGTCACATCTGATGGTTTTCTTTTCTGTCTCTTCAGGTGTTGATGGTCAGACTCTGACAGAATCTGAAGCAGTGGTTAAAAGGCCTGGAGAATCCCACAGACTGACCTGTTCAGCCTCTGGATTCACATTCAGCAGCTACTATATGAGCTGGGTCAGACAGGCTCCTGGAAAAGGACTGGAGTGGATCGCTGAAATTAGTAGTGGTAGCAGCCAATACTACTCTAATTCAGTCAAAAGCCGGTTCACCATCTCCAGAGACAACAGCAGACAGCAGCTGTATCTGCAGATGAACAGTCTGAAGACTGAAGACACTGCAGTGTATTACTGTGCCAGGAGAGACACAGTGACACAACCCATCAGTAGAGCTGAACAAAAACCCCTCAGAGCCTGAACACCAGTAACATGAAGCCACCAGAGGAGGAGCCCTCACACCAACAATGATTAACACCAAGCACTGAACCAGGGGAACAGAGTCTTTTCCATTGCTGCCCCTCTCTCTCTGGATCTCTCTCCTCAAACACACCTGAGACTTTAGAGACCTACCACAATTCAAATCACTGATAGAAACATTATAAACACTGCTTTAGATTGGTAATGTTTCTTTTTGTACCATTGTTTAAAAGTGTTTTTTTTTAAATGCGACTCTGTAAATCAAATAAATCAAATGTATTATAATTATTATTATACATATTAAACACCAGTTCACTTTTACAGTAAGGAGAAAAACAGCTGTAACACATTATGAAAATACCTTTGTATTGAATAGAATAACTCACAATTATCAGGATCACATTCACATTAGTAACTGAACCAGAGGTCTTTAGCTTCCTCTATGGAGATCTTATTCTATCAAACTATAAGAAAATGAGATTTGAATACCACTGTTGTTCTCTGATACCCTGAGCCCATGTGACAAAATCATCTCATGAATGTTGAGAACAGAAGACACCATCAAAGAACATGATGGGGATTAACTTCCTGTTAGATGTGAATATTTTTGGTACACGTGATCACAGATGTTACTTTATGTTCCCTAACTGTTAAAAAGTAGAGCTGTGTGTTATTCTGCTTTGTGTTATTACTGATTGGCTGCCTGAATTGAGATACCGAAAAAAATAAACTAACGATTAACAACTTAAAAGGACACTTGTGTTTAGAATTTAATTCCAAAAGTGAAGAAGTGATATCCAAATGAAATGACTTTCTTCTCTATCTGAGGAGGAGTCAATGCAAATCTCTGATGTGTTCCTCCTCTACTTATGTGAGAGCAGAGAGGACGACAGAGAACAGTGGACACACAGTTGAACATGATGGACTATAGGACAGGACTGCTGCTTTTTACTGTCTGCTGGGCAGGTGATGATCATCAAAGTCTTATTTTTCTCTTGATGTGTGCCAACTATGTTCAATTGACTTTTTAAAATGTCTTTACAGGTGTCAAAGCTCAGACTCTGACAGAATCTGAAGCAGTGGTTAAAAGGCCTGGAGAATCCCACAGACTGACCTGTTCAGCCTCTGGATTCACATTCAGCAGCTACCCTATGAACTGGGTCAGACAGGCTCCTGGAAAAGGACTGGAGTGGATTGCTTTCATTCACACAGGCAGTTCTCATATCTATTACTCCTCGTCAGTCCGGGGCAGATTCACCATCTCCAGAGATGACTCCAGCAGTAAACTCTATCTTCAGATGAACAGTCTGCAGACTGCAGACACTGCAGTGTATTACTGTGCCAGAGACACACAGTGAGAGACAATAACAGGAGAGTCGTACAAAAACTACTTCCTCTATTTACCACCATCACGGGGAACATTCATATTTATCAGCATTGATACTGTTATCTACTGGAAGAGATGAAAATTCAGTTTCAACCTATATAATTAAACCTTGGTAGTAATGTTTGCAGACTCTGCAAAACACTACTTCTGTTTTTATTCAATGCAGCTGATTAAATTCTTTGTATCTGTTTGGAGAAACTGTGTCTACATTTGGTTTGAACTACAAGCATACAGTAGAGATCAACACGTGGACGAAACATGTAAAGATTTAAAATATTCAACCCTAATATGAAGATAGTACACCAACATTATTAATGAGTAATTATATATAATCACATCCACACAATATGAATTAACATAAGAAGAGTAGAAAAGCTCTTTCTAATAACATTTCCTTATCACCTATTTATTGATTGTTGCTGCTCTCTTTGATAAGATTAATCCTAAAATGAATGAAACCAGTTATTAGTAAACACTTTCAACCAATCTGATCCTACAGTATGATCACATGTATTATATCTGTTATCATATGTAAAGCAGAGATGATTTCCAGTCATCTTTTCACTCTGCAGATATAAAAACAGTGAACAGACTCTTCTATTGGCTCCAGTCAGACCATCATTGATGCTTCATATGTTTGATTGTATGCAAACTCAGTGAGCTTCCTTGTTACTCAGCTATAAAAACTTCCCATCAGGCCGTCAGTGGAGTTCACAGCACGTCACTTTCAACATCAACCATGTTTTCTGTAGCTCTGCTGATGCTGCTGGCAGCTGGATGTGAGTCTGTCTGCATCTGTCAAAGTCAACAGTTCTTCTTCTGCAGTTTCACTTGATCATTTCTTACTAAACATGTTCTCTTTTTAACAGGTGTGAAGTGTGAACAGTTGACACAGCCAGCCTCTGTGACTGTGCAGCCAGGTCAGCGTCTGACCATCACCTGTCAGGTCTCTTATTCTGTTAGCAGCTACTGGACAGCCTGGATCAGACAGCCTGCAGGGAAAGGACTGGAGTGGATCGGTAGCGGAGTTGGATCCACCAGATACTACAAAGATTCACTGAAGAACCAGTTCAGTATCGACTTAGACTCTTCCAGAAACACAGCGACTCTAAACGGACTGAATATGCAGCCTGCAGACACTGCAGTGTATTACTGTGCCAGAGACCCACAGTGACACAACCCATCAGTAGAGCTGAACAAAAACTACTTCCTCTTTTTACCACCATCACAATATTTCATGTGATTCACAATCAACTATGAAAATTCTGAGTGTTGAACAAATACTTATCAAGTCATCAACTTCAATTGTTTTTTTAAAAACACAGTTTCTCAATAAATGGAAGTTTAAGTTTTAGCCCCCTCTTACTTCAGTGACATTGAAGACACATTCAAATTGTGAATGTAGACAAGAAATAATTAATATAAAATATATAGAGCAGCAGTTAAATCTACAGCATCTCTATGATACATCCTAGAAGTAATCATTCTGTAGTGAACTATTTTGATGTGCATGCTTGGTGAATGTAAACTGCAGCAACAAGAAGAGTTTTATAACTTCATGTGTTGAAATCTTACCATGAAAGACTTCTGACATGTGGTTAATATTATCCATCAAGCTTTGCTGTTTCTGTGCACCAAGTGTCATTAATGAAAAACACAGTTTCTCCCCTTGTGAACACTTGTTCCTTAAAGCCACCAGAGGAGGAGCTCTCACACAACAAATGATTTCAACTTCATTTGACTGTAACAGTAAAGAGAGAGAGAGAAACAGTCTTCAGGCTTTATTAGATCTTCTAATAAATGTGTCATTTAAATATTGTTTCAATCCCTATCTCTGATTAATTGAGAGTTTAAGAGTAATACTCAATTTTACCAGGATTTTGATTAATTTGAATGAATGTAGTCGACTGATTTAACATCCTGTGTATGTAAATTAGTCTCCTCTTGTTGCCATATAAGAAAGTCCACTGGGTGTGTTAATGCATCAAGTTCTCACATCAGTTCAGCTCCATCATCAGTCATGTTCTCTGCAGCTCTGATTCTGCTGCTGAGCGTTGGATCATGTAAGGATATTTTCAACTGTTTAGAAAGAACTCATAATCAAATGGATGATGGAGATAATGATGATTTGTGTTTCCACAGGTGTGCACTGTATTGATCTCATCACACCAGGCTCAATGGTTGTGCAGCCTGGACAGACTCTGACCCTCACCTGTCAGGTCTCTGGTTACTCTCTGACTGATAGCAGCTATGCAACAGGTTGGATCAGACAGCGTGAAGGGAAACCGATGGACTGGATCTCTCATCAGTGGGGAGGAAGCTCTGGGAGCCTTTACCAAAATAATGCTCTGAAGAACAAGTTCAGCTACAGCAGAGACACGTCTGCTAGAACAGTGACTCTAACAGGACAGAGTCTGCAGCCTGAAGACACTGCAGTGTATTACTGTGTGAGAAGACCCACAGTGAAAGACAATAACAGGAGAGTCATACAAAAACTACTTCCTCTGTTTACAACCGTCACTGGGAACATTCAGCTGTCTCAACATCACATTATAAAAACTGATTGTGAATATGTGTCAGAAATACAAAAATCAAGACGTGATTGACTCAATATCAGAGTCCTACATCATGATCCAGAGGTATTACTGGACTGTGATTGGCCGCAGGTTGTCAAATCATTTCTAACTTTGACAAGTTCTGCTCCAAGTTGTCTGTGAGTTCATGATAATGGACATTTTGTTAAACAATTCATAAACACACTCAGATGCAGAGGAAAGTCCAGGACACAAAAAACTGATAGTAAGAAAAAGTTCTCTACTCAAATGTTTGTAGGTCAAACACAGAGAAGCAGTCAGAGAGGGGAGAAAAATCCAACGAGGGCAAATCCACAAAATCCAAACAAAGTTCAAAACCGGGAAAAGCAAACAGGGAAAATGAGGCTGGAAAGCATAAACACACTCAGGAGACGATGACAATCTGTCAGAGGGCTGGTAGAAACACAGGGGTGAATATACAGGGCAGACTTATTGTAGGTGATACACAGGTGTGCTGGGACAAAAGGAGGGAAACCAAACAATTGCAGGAAGATGGGCTACATATTATTCACAAGCAGCAGATAACAAGATAAAACAGGAAGTGAACACAAAACAAAAGAAAACAAAATGGTTGGACCAACAGAATATCACAAATTTTGATAAAGAAGCTGCAGAATTATCCAGTTAGCTTACAGGTGTATTTCAGTTTACTGGAACCACAGACGAAATGATTCCTGAGCATCGGCTGACAGCATGTTTGAATAAAGGATACTTCAGACACACACACACACACACACACACACACACACACACACACACACACACACACACACACACACACACACACACACACACACACACACACACACACACACAGGGATGGATGTGAAAAAAAGGTGAAAATCAAATCTGATCTGAAAGAAATAATGACGGACGAAAGTTTCAGAGTCACTCTGCAGATATAAAAACAGTGAACAGACTCTTCTATTGGCTCCAGTCAGACCATCATTGATGCTTCATATGTTTGATTGTATGCAAACTCAGTGAGCTTCCTTGTTACTCAGCTATAAAAACTTCCCATCAGGCCGTCAGTGGAGTTCACAGCACGTCACTTTCAACATCAACCATGTTTTCTGTAGCTCTGCTGATGCTGCTGGCAGCTGGATGTGAGTCTGTCTGCATCTGTCAAAGTCAACAGTTCTTCTTCTGCAGTTTAACTTGATCATTTCTTACTAAACATGTTCTCTTTTTAACAGGTGTGAAGTGTGAACAGTTGACACAGCCAGCCTCTGTGACTGTGCAGCCAGGTCAGAGTCTGACCATCACCTGTCAGGTCTCTTATTCTGTTAGCAGCTACTACACAGCCTGGATCAGACAGCCTGCAGGGAAAGGACTGGAGTGGATTGGAATGAGATACACTGGAGCCGCTTACTACAAAGATTCACTGGAGAACCAGTTCAGTATCGACTTAGACGCCTCCAGAAACACAGCGACTCTGAACGGACTGAATATGCAGCCTGCAGACACTGCAGTGTATTACTGTGCCAGGAGAGACACAGTGACACAACCCATCAGTAGAGCTGAACAAAAACCCCTCAGAGCCTGAACAGCAGTAACATGAAGCCACCAGAGGAGGAGCCCTCACACCAAGAATGATTAACACCAAGCACTGAACCAGGGGAACAGAGACTTTTCCATTGCTGCCCCTCTCTCTCTGGATCTCTCTCCTCAAACACACCTGAGACTTTACAGACCTGCCACAATTCAAATCACTGATAGAAACATTATAAACACTGCTTTAGATTGCTAATGTTTCTTTTTGTACCATTGTTTAAAAGTGTTTTTCTTTAAATGTGACTCTGTAAATCAAATAAATCAAATGTATTATTATTATTATTATACATATTAAACACCAGTTCACTTTTACAGTAAGGAGAAAAACAGCTGTAACACATTATGAAAATACCTTTATATTCAACAGAATAACTCACAATTATCAGGATCACATTCACATTAGTAACTGAACCAGAGGTCTTTAGCTTCCTCTATGGTGATCTTATTCTATCAAACTATAAGAAAATGAGATTTTAATACCAATTTTGTTCTCTGATACCCTGAGCCCATGTGACAAAATCCTCCATGAATGTTGAGAACAGAAGACACCATCAAAGAACATGATGGGGATTAACTTCCTGTTAGATGTGAATATTTTTGGTACATGTGATCACAGATGTTACTGTATGTTCCCTAACTGTTAAAAAGTAGAGCTGTGTGTTATTCTGCTTTGTGTTCTTACTGATTGGCTGCCTGAATTGAGATACCGAAAAAAAGAAACAAACAATTAACAACTTAAAAGGACACTTGTGTTTAGAATTTAATTCCAAAAGTAAAGAAGTGATATCCAAATTAAATTATTTTCTTCTCTATCTGAGGAGGAGTCAATGTAAATCTCTGATGTGTTCCTCCTCTACTTATGTGAGAGCAGAGAGGACGACAGAGAACAGTGGACACACAGTTGAACATGATGGACTATAGGACAGGACTGCTGCTTTTTACTGTCTGCTGGGCAGGTGATGATCATCACTCATCTTTACTCTAAAAAGTGTTCTGAAAGTGTCACATCTGATGGTTTTCTTTTCTGTCTCTTCAGGTGTTGATGGTCAGACTCTGACAGAATCTGAACCAGTGGTTAAAAGGCCTGGAGAATCCCACAGACTGACCTGTTCAGCATCTGGATTCACATTCAGCAGCTACTATATGAGCTGGGTCAGACAGGCTCCTGGAAAAGGACTGGAGTGGATCTCTTTCATAAACGCATACAGTGAATACAAGTTTTTGTGCAAGTCTGTTGTTCTTCTTAATGTAGTGAAAACACAATTACTGGAAACTTACGCTAAATGTGAAACTGCCTGTGCCACATAATGATGGAATATAACCATACACTCCACTCACAAGTATCAGGATAATTGGCCTCATTCACAAATAGCGCATACCAAAAAATCTGTTCTTGAACTGTTCGTTTCAACGTTTGCCGCAGAAATCTGAGACTCATCAATGTATTAGTTCTTGAATTTATTCTTACTCTGCAAACAAAGTAAGAAATCCTCAGACAATGTGTAGGCATTAATGATGAAGGCCTAGCTTTCTCAGATAAGATAAAGATACAGCCTGGCTGAAAGAAATTGCAGCCCATGCCTTCAGAAGAGAGCGCATCAGACCATCAAAACATGTTTGAAGAGTGTGAAGTATGACTTACCAGCTGGTTCCGACTGCCAATGAATGTACATAATAGCTGTAACTTTGTAATTCACTGTAACGGCATCTATAGACCATAGACTGTAAATATTACTGGACGAACCCTGAGTGACGTCACCCGTCTGTTACGGAGGCATCAAATGAGTCTAATCGACGGGCGCATCCATATTGGATATGCTGTCTCAGTGGGGTCTCAACCTAACTTCGGATCAACCTAGCCACAGCATTAAGGCGGGACCCGGCGGGACTTAACTCCGCCCATTCAGCTCGACG
Organism: Labrus mixtus; assembly: GCF_963584025.1. NCBI lineage: Eukaryota > Metazoa > Chordata > Actinopteri > Labriformes > Labridae > Labrus > Labrus mixtus. The sequence continues at coordinate 8,641,743 of NC_083631.1, read as the reverse complement.
TTCCATTTCACATCAAAGCCAACGGCTAGGCTGCTATCATCCCCTACTGCTTTCCTGCTCGTCCAGAGTTATCTCTATAAACAATAAGTTAACATTTAACTTTTCTACAACACAGTTAAAACGCATTATATTCAACCCAAATATTTAATTAAAGTCTTAAAACTACACTTTTTTAAATATACAATTATGGTTATTAGTTATTTGTCAGAGCAGTTACTAGACTTTGTCCGGGTTAGCAGAGCAATACATTAGCAAAGTTTTATCATAAAATGTAAGAAACATTTTGAGGCTGATCTTTACATTTAAATTCACACATTGTGTTACAAATCATTACTTGGGTGTAAGAACATGTTTAAGGATAAGAAGTCTGTTTTAAACGATAAAAGACGAGAGCTTTGGTGTCTTTTTTCTTTTCGTTGTTGTTGATAAAACTACTGTTAGACCATAGACTGTAAATAAATGTGAGACATCCAGAAGAAATCAATATTACAAAGCATACAGTTCATGTTACTGTTCTGACAAAAAGAGGAATGTCTGTGTCTTATATTTACTGATGTCAACAGCGATGTGGGTGAACATGACAATTGAAAAATAATTAGTTAGTATTCATTATAAGATATTTGTTTTCTATAGAACCCCGTGAAGTCATGGAGTCTGTGGACAGTGTCAGCTTCACACCAAAAACTTTAAGTATTAGAAAAAATAGTGTTTAAGACTGGCATCTATTATTATGAGTTGCAGCTACCTTGTTCAATATTATTCCTGCAGATGTGGCTAATAACAAAAAACACCCTGAGCTGTCACATGTAGTTAACTGTACATTTTGTCTTGTCTGAGGCATTAATTGAACACCTTTGTATTTCTCTATAGACACAGTGTGGATTATTGGTGACTTGTCCGTCGAGGTGCCCAGAGAGCTGCAGAGACAGAGGAAGAATCCTGAGCCTCAACAACATCTGTATTTGTTGGTTCTTCTGGGGTGGACTTCGGTTGCTTCACTTCAACAGCTCGGTGCGAGGGAGGTCTCCCCCGGATGGCCTGAGTGATGTCACCCACATGTTCCTGCATTGATGGTGGTCTCCATGCTTGAAATGCTGTCTCACCCTTACCTTCAGTCAACCTAACGACAGGCTGAGAGCTGGAGCTGAGGGGGGTTTTAAGCGTCCTGACAAACCGTTACACCGCGCCCACCTGTCGATCATGTCAGCTACACGCCTTATTGTGAATAACTCTTATCTTTCATCAAATCAAAACTGATGAGTCATCAAAACATTCACCCCCGTACAGTGTGTGTCGATCGAGACATGAGCTATCAGACCTATTTGTTTTTTTGTACCAGGTACATCTCTGCTGTAAAAACAGACTTTTTTGAATGTAGTTTTTCAGATTAAATAAATATTTCTATATAAATGCACTCCTTTGTCTCTACCTATGAGTATACATTTTAGATTTGAAATGACAAAATTGAAATTGTGCATTATTGCTCAACTCAATAGCTTAGGGAAGGAAGTCTACTTTTACACAACTTTGTCTTCTATTGATATTTTTTTTTACCAAATACTAATGTAGTTCATTTCTGAAAATGGGATGGAACAGAGTCATTGCACAAATATGCCCTTAAACACAGCCTATTCTTAAATCAAGATACATGGAGAGTAAATAAGATCAATAGCTTGTGAATAAAAACACAGTTAAAAATGATTTAGAAATGTAGTCTTCCCAGATCAACATCACATAATATCAACTTCTCCCATCTAAACTGGACAAAGGGTTTTAAAATGGGAAGAAAATGGTTTGATTGCAAGTTGTTAGGAGGAGATCTATTTTTATTTGAACAGCATGAATACAGTCTTCCAATGTGCAAACCCTCCTCCTCCTCCTGAAGCTTGTGGAGCTCCTTGATGTACTGCTGTCTTATCTGCTGGCCATCTTCTCTCACCAGAACTTCGACTGTTGAAAAGTCATTCTGAAGAAGCTCGAGCATGTGACATGGATCCAGGAGAATATGGACTTTTAGTGCGGGGTCTTCAGGATGGCAAAGAAAGAGAGAAAATATCAGTTATTCATTCAATCAATTTCTTTGTGCATTTTCTGTATTCATGTGTGTGTAAGAGCACATTTATAAATTCAACAGTGTACTACCCAGACAACAAAGGTACAGTATTCAGGTAATCAGCAACTATTCAAAGTTAAGAAGATAAACCTTATTGTAATCATGCTGTTTTCAGCTCTCTCACTCACTTGCACAATGATATTCCACATCAAATTGCCTCAGATTTTGGAGGAAAAATTGAGCAGTTTATCGTGGATAGTACTTCATCTTAACATGAAACAAATATAACCTGAATTATTTAAATCATTAACAGGTCCCAACTCTCTGTGCTTTAGTACCCAACATACAGTAGAACATTTATTATTAACATGAGCTCAGTACATGGCTGTATTCTTCAAACTATTTCTTGTACTTTATATATATATATACTTTATATGCTTTATATCTTATTTTCATTCCATATGTTATTTATATCTTTTATATTTCTACTGCTATATTCTGTGTAAGAGCATCTGTAACGATTAAGAACTATATTAATAACCATATTAAATTTCCCTGAACTCATACAAAGAGACAAAAAAATTGAATTTGGTAACCGTTTGCACAAATCTAATTTTTCTGTTCAAGCTTCAACAACTGATCTCTGTCTGTCACCATCTTTAGTTTTGTACTTGTTATCGCCTGTTTATGTTATAATAATAATAATGAGAGAAAATGTTGAAGTTTGAGTTTGTGAGCCGTCGAAATGAATGTCAACCATGTAACATTAATATCATCCTCTATAACATGTTTAACCAGCAGGTATCGTCTGATTAATGTTGAACTTTATACACAAAGTTTGTCTTTTAATGTCGACATTTATGTGGAGTATAACATTCATCATAACGTCAGATAACCATATTTACAGTCTGCGGTTAACCACCGAGATGAACCTTTAGCTTCTAACATCACACAAACTCTGTCTTACAACATCTTAACAACTAAAGTTTCTAACACTTCAGAATTACATTTTCCCCCAGTTTAATAGTGCTGGCTGGCTATGTTGCCATTAGCTTCTTTGGCATGAATGTGAGTCTTGATCGGCTAAACCATTGACCGTAAATAATGGGCTACACTAAGTACAGTTAGCCGACTGGTTTACAAGCTAACGCTAAACAAGCTAGGTCCGTAAATATAAATACCGACACGAGTATGCAGTAAATATAACACTACTATATCACTTAACGAAAAAAAACTGTGTTGTCAGATATGTGTTAAACAAACTCTCCAGACGAAGTAAAAAAGAGGAGAAATCAGACGGATCAAGCTGTTAGCCTCCTGACCTGCTGAACTGACAGACAGATGCAGCGCGCAGAGCTGTCAATCAAATCTGCCACAACCCTTATATGGGCATAGCCGTTTTCCTTAATAGAATACAATCCGATGAGTTATAAAAAAATTCAAAGCCTGTTTTGGTAAAAACAGGCTTTTTTGGCTGTGGGCTTATGACACTTCTGGTGCTTCTGGAGCCAGCCTCAAGCGGACATTTGACGAACTGCATTTTTTTTTACTTCCGCATTGGCTTAATTTTTTGAGACCGGAGGTTGCCGCTTGCCCCAGACACATCACTCTTTTTTGCCCTTTGGGTTCATCTCTACCAACATGTACATATCTGCACCTCACCGCTCTCCTCCTGATACACCAATCGGATGACATTATATGGAGAGATGGGGGCGTGGTCTTATGCTGATTCCTGAATCAGAATGAATGATTCTGATTCACTAACATACGCAGAGTGGTGAGAACAAAATTCGCTGGTACGCACGTGTTGTGAATCTGAAGATGATTTTGTGTCTGCACTCATATTTTGCGCAGAGTAAGAACATTTCTACGTATATATTAGTGAAATAGGCCCGTAGTCTTCACAATACAATCTTATCATGATTTTTTTACGATTTTCACAAGATTAAAGTGTATTCATGTATAAATATGATTCATTTATAGTCTGTCAGTGTCGTGTGATATGCAAATTGAACTTCCTCACAGTCTGATATAAAGATTCATCATCAGGCTGTGAGTCAGAGAAGAAGAGAAGCTCCATCATGTCAGGTTCAACACCAACCATGTTGACTGTAGCTCTGCTGCTGCTGCTGGCTGCTGGATCCTGTGAGTCTCACTGAGGCAGACGCACTGACAGTATGATCACAGCACAATGACTCTAAACATATTTATTCAATATTCAACATGTTTTCCTCCACAGGTGTGAAGTGTGAACAGTTGACACAGCCAGCCTCTGTGACTGTGCAGCCAGGTCAGAGTCTGACCATCACCTGTCAGGTCTCTTATTCTGTTAGCAGCTACTGGGCAGACTGGATCAGACAGCCTGCAGGGAAAGGACTGGAGTGGATTATAATAGGTCGTGTGGGATATGACACATTTACCAAAGATTCACTGAAGAACCAGTTCAGTATCAACTTTGACTCTTCCAGAAACACAGCGACTCTAAACGGACTGAATATGCAGCCTGCAGACACTGCAGTGTATTACTGTGCCAGAGACCCACAGTGACACAACCCATCAGTAGAGAAAAAAACCCTCAGAGCCTGAACACCAGTAACATGAAGCCACCAGAGGAGGAGCCCTCACACCAATAATGATTATAACACCAGTTCAATGACACAAACAGTCAATAGATAAAGTGTACATGGCAATAAAATGAGAAACTGATGCAAAAAGATTCTTAATCCTTTTGGTAGTATGAGATGAAAAGATCATCCATGAGAGGACAGGTCAACCTCACTGTCTTACACCTTTGGGAAACAGACTGCAGAGAGAATGACAAATGTTTAAGTTTCACTGCAGCTTTTGTTTGATCCAATGTAACAGAGTTCATCTGTGTGACTTTTAATAAAACACAACAGGTATTCATGGTGTACTGAGATTTAGAAAATGTCAAATCTTGAAGACTTAAATCAAATATATATGACAGATGTTCCGACCCCTGCATCATTGATTAGCTATAAGAAAAATAATAATACAACTTTTCCTATTATCAAGTTAATCTCTGATTTAAATCTACTGGCATGATACAACTGATGACCTTTCAACTTAAAGTATCCAAGACAGAAGTCAAATGTTATTTCTCCCTGAGGAGGAGTCAATGCAAATCTCTGATGTGTTCCTCCTCTACTTATGTGAGAGCAGAGAGGACGACAGAGAACAGTGGACACACAGTTGAACATGATGGACTATAGGACAGGACTGCTGCTTTTTACTGTCTGCTGGGCAGGTGATGATCATCAAAGTTTTAGTCTTTCTCTTGATGTGTGCCAACTATGTTCAATTGACTTTTTAAAATGTCTTTACAGGTGTTAAAGCTCAGACTCTGACAGAATCTGAACCAGTGGTTAAAAGGCCTGGAGAATCCCACAGACTGACCTGTTCAGCCTCTGGATTCACATTCAGCAGCTACAATATGAACTGGGTCAGACAGGCTCCTGGAAAAGGACTGGAGTGGATCGCCTGGGTTGAGAATGATAATGACAGAAAATACTACTCTCAGTCAGTTACAGGCCGGTTCACCGCCTCCAGAGACAACAGCAGACAGCAGGTGTATCTGCAGATGAACAGTCTGAAGACTGAAGATTCTGCTGTTTATTATTGTGCCAGAGACCCACAGTGACACAGGAGGAAGTATCGCTGTACAAAAACTCAACATGTCATACAGTACTCTCTCTGTGTTTCATTTATAGAATAAGCTTCAGTTTGATGTGAAAAAAATAAAGTTTCAGTTCTTGTGCATCTCTGGTATTCTTCCACATGTTGTTAAAGTAGACTGATAAAATCTCATATTTAGTGGATCTGACTGTTAACGTGAATCTTCTTGTTTGAAGCAGCTTGTCCTTGTAACTTTTAATTAAGGGCATGTGTCGTCCCCACAACGACAGCCTGACGCCCAGCCTCCACCATCCGACTGTGTCGACCCTACAACCACCGCCGTCCACATTCATGCTCAGCCTGCTCCGACCTCCACCTCAGCGGCAAGGAAGTGTGGACAACAGGAACGCGAGGAATACAAAGGAGAAATCCTTCCTGCATATCATCTCATATGCTCTTTTGTAAAGCGTCTTGAGATAACAACTGTAATGAATTGATGCTATTCAAATAATGATTGATTGGTTGACTGAATGTGTCTATCTCTCCTTAATTGCTAAAAAGAGTGATTTTAACACCTATCGAAATGATGTGTGACAAAACTGAAGTTTTAATGAAGGGAAACATCTTTACAATTCATCCTAGTTTTGAATCATTGAATGACTCTTTGGTATAAGCTGATCTTCTGTCATGAGTATGTTGATTAGGTGGCCTCTGTGTTTCCTCACAGTGTGTGTTTGAGTATTTGTGTGTCAGAGGACAGAAGTTTAGTTCAGCTTCATCATCATTCATGTTCTCTGTACTGTAGCGCTGATACTGATGTTCACAGCTGCATCCTGAGAGGAGGTTTTAAACTATTAAAAACACATCAGAATGACAGAATTAGTAACTGAATTAATGGAGATCATGTTGGTTAGTGTTTCCACACGTGAGATCTGTATTGATCTCATCCAGCAAGACTCAGTGGTCGTGCAGCCTGGACAGGATACCACTGGTCTTATGTTTCCAGTTTGATCGGACTGAGTGAAGGAAACCGATGGACTGGATCTTGTATTGCTTTGGAGAAAGAGACATTTTAAATACCTATGCTCTGAGGATTTTCATTTTCTGCACACACACTGAAAACAAAATAGTAATAATAGGCCATGTTTACACAACAATGATTTCATCCTAGTAATAATTACCATAGACACCAGCCTGGTAAAAAAGAAAAAAACACTTGTGCAAACCCGAAGCCCCCCATGAATGAAGAGGCATCACTCACAGAGAGTGTTATACGTATAGGGAGGGGTGGGTCAGAGTAACTCTGCTGCAGAATGAGCATGTTTAGACGACCTGCAGAAAAGATCATGTTGGGGCTTTAAGCAGTGATGCAACCAAAAGAACAAATAGACTGCTGTGTATTACTGTGTGAGATTTACCCACTGATAAAAGAGCCCAGAAGAAAAATAAAACCTGAAGAAATGCATTTTTACAAAGGCCAACAGAGGGCGATAAAAGATCAAACATATAATGGCAGAGCATTGTGACAAAGTCTCTTAAAGCTCAATCACAAGAAGGAAACATTCAGCAGCAGTTGATTCGGTGGGTTCATCCTAACTGTTGGTTTTAAATCATAGAGACAATAATAAAAAGCTTTGTGACCTGCAGGCTGTCACTTCATTGAAGCTGGTGACGTCTAAACTTGTGTTTCTCTCTCGTCAGAATTTAGCTGACAGTAAAACTACTTTGTGACATTAAATACATTGAAAAAGAGATTTATCAAAATGTCTTGACGTTTACAAAAAATCCAATCTCCAGTGTTTCAGTATCACGTCCTGGACTGTGACTCGACTTGAAAACAAGCACTGGTGATTCAAACCTGACTTCAGCATTGACTGCATTCAGACTTGGAATTTGAGAAAATGTCTCATATTTATTGATTGAAAAAGATTTTTGATTTTTTTGGTTCTAAAATGTATTCACTTTCAAGCATGTGCTGGCACGAGTGTTCACCTGCATGTGAATATTGTCTCTGTAAGGATGCAGAAAAAGGAAAAACAAATTGTGCAGACATCTATCAAGGATTCATCCAGAAAAGTAACTCAGTTAACGGGGTCATGACTCTGACGTGACTCTGTTTCTTCGACTCATACTCCAGATTTGGTGATTCCACAACAACACTGCCTATCTCATTGTTATACCCTTTTATTTGGCTAAGTTATTTAAACACAGATTAACATCACCATGACAACAGGTAAACATGTTCAATTTGTCTATTGGTGAAACGATCAAATCATGATTGGTAGATATTAATAAAAATCACACCTGTGTCAAATAAGAATAAATAAACAGATACATCTATTATCTAAAAGGTCAACAAAACCATAAAAAGCACTAACTGTCCCAGAACCAGACAAAATACTTTAGACAATCAAAAAAATCACCCTTCCATCCCATAAACAGAATATGAAGAGATGATGAGAAATACATTTGCTTGCTAGGAGTCGAGCCAAATCTGTCTCTATGCAAATTGAACTTCCTCACAGTCTGATATAAAGATTCATCATCAGGCTGTGAGTCAGAGAAGAAGAGAAGCTCCATCATGTCAGGTTCAACACCAACCATGTTGTCTGTAGCTCTGCTGCTGCTGCTGGCTGCTGGATCCTGTGAGTCTCACTGAGGCAGACGCACTGACAGTATGATCACAGCACAATGACTCTAAACATACTGATTCAATATTCAACATGTTTTCCTCCACAGGTGTGAAGTGTCAACAGTTGACACAGCCAGCCTCTGTGACTGTGCAGCCAGGTCAGAGTCTGACCATCACCTGTCAGGTCTCTTATTCTGTTAGCAGCTATGCTACAGCCTGGATCAGACAGCCTGCAGGGAAAGGACTGGAGTGGATTATACGAGGTGCTGTGGGATATAGCACATATACCAAAGATTCACTGAAGAACCAGTTCAGTATCAACTTTGACTCTTCCAGCAACACAGTGACTCTGAACGGACTGAATATGCAGCCTGCAGACACTGCAGTGTATTACTGTGCAAGAGAGACACAGTGAGAGACAATAACAGGAGAACAATACAAAAACTACTTCCTCTTTTGACAGCAAACACTGAACAATAATTTTGTTCAGTGTTTGTTGTCTGTACATTTGTATCACTTGTCTTGTACGTTTACATAATATTATCAATTTCAGTTGAAAACACAGAGTTTAAGAATAAATCAAAGTTGCAATCCCTTTCATATATAATAAAATATATCCTCTAATTTGATTTAAATATTTTGATTGATGTGCTCATTTACACAAAAGGGACCAAATGTGCCTTACATGTATGCAAAGTGACTGATTTAAATTTGTGTAATCAGCACCAGAGCTCAGAGACTTTGTCTGCCTTGCAACACAGGTTTTGGTGATATGAGGATAAGATGGTTTCTTATTGTCTCATTTGTGCAGATTTTACTGAGCAACATAATTCTTCTTTGATCTTGGTTCAGAGTTCCTCCTTCTTGTGCAGTCTTTTTTTCATTACTTTATGTTACAATCATATTTGCAACAGTGAAAAAAAACTCAATCACACTATCCTACATTATTCAGTATTAAAACTGAAATAAAAATGTGTCAGGTACTCGTTCTGGAATTTTCCTTGTTCAAATTTAAAAGAACCTTTTTAAAGTCTGAACCTTTTAAATACAATTAAATACAAAACTGACTATTGTTAGAATCATACTGTATGTACATCACCACCAGAAACCTTGTTCATCAGCTAACTTAACAAAGTTGTTTCCTAATTTATATAAAATGGTTATTATGACATGATTCAAATTATGTTAAAATAACTGAAGTTCCACCTTTTCTTTCAACTAGGGAAACAGGGAAAGGAAGCACCACAACACTTCCCCATCATTTAGATTTTTTAGAAACTAAGTCAGCTGATCTACAACCCTCTGAATGTAAATTGGCCTCCATGTGTTGCCATATAAATAAGTCATGTGTGTATGAGCATCAGTGAGAGGACAGACCAGCCCACATCAGTTCAGCTTCATCATCAGTCATGTTCTCTGCAGCTCTGATTCTGCTGCTGACCGCTGGATCCTGTAAGGAGCTTTTCAACTGTTTAGAAACAACTCATAATCAAATGGATGATGGAGATAATGATGATTTGTGTTTCCACAGGTGTGCACTGTATCGATCTCATCACACCAGGCTCAATGGTTGTGCAGCCTGGACAGACTCTGACCCTCACCTGTCAGGTCTCTGGTTACTCTCTGACTGATAACAGCTATGCAACAGGTTGGATCAGACAGTGTGAAGGGAAACCGATGGACTGGATCTGTCATCGGAGGGGTGGTGGAGACTTTTACCAAAATAATGCTCTGAAGAACAAGTTCAGCTACAGGACAGACACATCTGCTAGAACAGTGACTCTAACAGGACAGAATATGCAGCCTGAAGACACTGCAGTGTATTACTGTGTGAGAAGACCCACAGTGAGAGACAATAACAGGAGAGTCGTACAAAAACAAGTTCCCCTTTTTAAAATAATCCCTTCAAACCTGAACTCTGGTATCACTTGTTTGCCATAATGATTGAGATAAACATTACATGATCTCATGTGACTGACTGGTTATTCCATTTCTCTTAAAATGCATTGGGTTGAGAGAGTGGGGGATGACATGCAGCAAAGGGCAAAGGTTGGATTCAAACCCATGGCTGCTGTATAATTCCAATATTTGCTACTGCTATATTGTGTATAAGACTAACTGTAATGTCAAAATACCTCCCCAGGGATTAATAGAGTATTTCTGATTCTAATTGATGTAGCAAATGTTTAAATACATGCAAATGTTTTGATCGAGAATAAAATACTTTTAACTCAAACAATACATGTGCAGTTTATTGGATTAACCCTAAAAGATGTTTATCTCCAGAAGCAATAACTCTGTGGTTCTGTTTCTGGATTTGCAGCAGAACAGAGAAGATGCACCAAGAATAATGTGAAGATAATGCTGACATCTCAACATGAGAAACTAAACATGTTGGAAACAAGTCCTTAAACAATGACTACAAAAAAGAATCACTGATGTAAACACACAGTTTATCTCGCAGTGGGCACATACAACCAGAGGAGGAGCCCTCAGACCACCAATGAGTATCATGGAATTACTCTTCTGATTTTTAAACAATACAACTCATAACTGAACCAGAAGACTTTAATGTCCTATATCCGATTTTTGTAATTCAAACTTTCATAAATTATGTTTTCAATTATCGACTCAGTAATGTAGAGAAACACTTTTAGAAAAGCTTGGTGAAAGATATAATCTGAAGAACATCATGTGGATCAACTTCCTGATAGACGTGAGTTCTTAGTACACGTGGGCACAGATGTTATGTTCCCAACATGTTGGATAAAGGAGCTGTGTGTTTTTAATTTGCTTTGTGTTATTGCTGAAAGGAAAGCTGTCCAAATGGAAATATAAAAACCCCAAAGTTTGCAATCTTGAATGGACACTAATGATTTACTTCTATCTGTGAGGAGGAGTCAATGTAAATCTCTGATGTGTTCCTCCTCTACTTATGTGAGAGCAGAGAGGACGACAGAGAACAGTGGACACACAGTTGAACATGATGGACTATAGGACAGGACTGCTGCTTTTTACTGTCTGCTGGGCAGGTGATGATCATCACTCATCTTTACTCTAAAAAGTGTTCTGAAAGTGTCACATCTGATGGTTTTCTTTTCTGTCTCTTCAGGTGTTGATGGTCAGACTCTGACAGAATCTGAACCAGTGGTTAAAAGGCCTGGAGAATCCCACAGACTGACCTGTTCAGCCTCTGGATTCACATTCAGCAGCTCCTATATGAGCTGGGTCAGACAGGCTCCTGGAAAAGGACTGGAGTGGATTGCTTATATTTACCCATCCAGTTCTTATATGTATTACTCCTCGTCAGTCCGGGGCAGATTCACCATCTCCAGAGATGACTCCAGCAGTAAACTCTATCTTCAGATGAACAGTCTGCAGACTGCAGACACTGCAGTGTATTACTGTGCCAGAGACACACAGTGAGAGACAAGAGCAGGAGAGTCGTACAAAAACTACTTCCTCTATTTTCCACCATCACGGGGAACACTCATATTTATCAGCATTGATACTGTTATCTACTGGAAGAGATGAAAATTCAGTTTCGACCTACATAATTAAACCTTTTTTCCTTGGTAGTAATGTTTGCAGACTTTGCAAAACACTACTTCTGTTTTTATTCAATGCAGCTGATTAAATTCTTTGTATCTGTTTGGAGAAACTGTGTCTACATTTGGTTTGAACTCCAAGCATACAGTAGAGATCAACACGTGGACGAAACATGTAAAGATTTAAAATATTCCACATGATATGAAGATAGTACACCAACAATATTAATGAGTAATTATATATAATCACATCCACACAATATGAATTAACATAAGAAGAGCAGAAAAGCTCTTTCTAATAGCATTTCCTTATCACCTATTTATTGATTGTTGCTGCTCTCTTTGATAAGATTAATCCTAAAATGAATGAAACCAGTTATTAGTAAACACTTTCAATCAATCTGATCCTACAGTACGATCAAATATATTATATCTGTTATCATATGTAAAGAAAGAGATGATTTCCAGTCATCTTTTCACTCTGCAGATATAAAAACAGTGAACAGACTCTTCTATTGGCTCCAGTCAGACCATCATTGATGCTTCATATGTTTGATTGTATGCAAACTCAGTGAGCTTCCTTGTTACTCAGCTATAAAAACTTCCCATCAGGCCGTCAGTGGAGTTCACAGCACGTCACTTTCAACATCAACCATGTTTTCTGTAGCTCTGCTGCTGCTGCTGGCAGCTGGATGTGAGTCTGTCTGCATCTGTCAAAGTCAACAGTTCTTCTTCTGCAGTTTAACTTGATCATTTCTTACTAAACATGTTCTCTTTTTAACAGGTGTGAAGTGTGAACAGTTGACACAGCCAGCCTCTGTGACTGTGCAGCCAGGTCAGAGTCTGACCATCACCTGTCAGGTCTCTTATTCTGTTAGCGGCTACTGGACAGCCTGGATCAGACAGCCTGCAGGGAAAGGACTGGAGTATATCGGAATGAGATACACTGGAGGCACTCACTACAAAGATTCACTGAAGAACCAGTTCAGTATCGACTTAGACTCTTCCAGAAACAGAGTGACTCTAAATGGACTGAATATGCAGCCTGCAGACACTGCAGTGTATTACTGTGCAAGAGAGCCACAGTGACACAACCCATCAGTAGAGCTGAACAAAAACCCCTCAGAGCCTGAACACCAGTAACATGAAGCCACCAGAGGAGGAGCCCTCACACCAATAATGATTAACACCAAGCACTGAACCAGGGGAACAGAGACTTTTCCATTGCTGCCCCTCTCTCTCTGGATCTCTCTCCTCAAA
>NC_083631.1:8316114-8326114 GCF_963584025.1 Labrus mixtus | reverse complement strand
TTTATGAGATACCTTTCATCTTTAGTGGGATCTTATAATCATATACAATAAACCCAAAACTTTTAATGGTTAAGAAATTGAAAACTATAAATCACACACACGTGAACACACACACGTACAAACACACACACACACACACACGCACACACGTGAACACACACACACAAACTTACCCAGACAACACACCCAGCACCAGGTTGAGCATGAAGAAGGAGCCGATGATGATGAGGGGGATGAAGTACATCCAGTTCCATGCACTCCCTGAGGCATCGTTGCTCTGGAAACACACACACACACACACACATAGACATCAGACATCAGAGTAATCAATGGTTCGCTCTTCACCTCTGAATGTTTATATAATAGCATTTTAAGCTACCAGAAACCTAATTCTAATTCTAATATAAGTCCCGCCTCTGAAAAGCCAAATGGTCAATCATAAAATAGAATTTTTGGGCGGCACTAGGAGTGCCCGATTAGATTTTCAGGTGGGGTCCGTGCCACCCATGTGGATACACCACCCGGTGTGAGCATAATGTTAAAAGTTTGCTGTTCACACACCACATGTCCAGACAATGTGGCGGCAAAAAAAAAAATAAGGAGCAGATTTCAAAGTGTTGTCGTGGAAACATAAACAACAGCAGGGCTGACATGGTTTTGCTTTAAGTCATCTCAATAAGTAAATGCATATCTGCCACTCTATTTAGCTGCTCAGTGCAGAGTGAATTATGTATAACGACTGCTTTCGTCTCTGCCTCTGTGTCCCTGCTGTCCACACTCTCCTTCCACTTTTTTAAATCACTCTTTGTTGTCTTCTTTGCTCTTCTCAAACTCTCCTGCTTTTTTTTATTCCTTTTGTAATGTTCCTCTTTCCTATGTTCCCACCTTTCTTTTTTTTTATTCCTTTTCTAATGTTCCTCTTTCCTATGTTCCCACCTTTCTCTTTTTTATTCCTTTTCTAATGTTCCTCTTTCCTATGTTCCCACCTTTCTTTTTTTTATTCCTTTTCTAATGTTCCTCTTTCCTATGTTCCCACCTTTCTTTTTATGTGTGTATCTTTCCATCCCTCCTACCTGTCACAGATCAGCCTCCATATTGATTCCTCATATTACCCTTACCCACCTCCAGACCCCCTTTCTATTTCCCACATCGCGCTTTGACTGTCGTCCCCACGTCTCCTCCTTCCTCCATCTTTCCTTCTTCCTCCACGTAAGCTGCCGTGCACCCAATGTACCGCAGACCCTTTTTTCTACCATTAAACTTTTATCGTTCCCCTCCCCGGCAGCTGCAAGAATAACTTGGGTTGAACAGGCCCTTTTTAAATATAGAGCAGCGCCGGGAAGGAGGGACACAGGAGGAGAGGTGCAGAGTGAGCGGGAAAGAGAGGAAGGGAGGGAGGAAGGGAAGGAGAGAGGGAGGGATGCAGAGGGGGGGAGAAAGATGAGAGAGAGGGGAAAAAAGGAGGAACAAAGAAAGAAAAAGAAGAAACGGAAAGAACTGAGAGAGGAGAGGGGGAAAAGGGACGACTACAGTAACACTCAAAGACCCTCATCTACCTCCGGTCTCCAAGCAACCGTTGCCACTGACAGCAGGGAACGATTCAGTCCTGAGCATGAGTAATGACACTGTGCAAGACCTGGTTCCTATTTTATGGGTGGATGCACACTGTGAACAGGTGAAAATCATTAGAGTTTTTGTTCCATATTTGAGAAAAAAAAAATCCTCTCAGTTGGTTTGGCTTTTTAAATAGAAACAGTGTTGACAGACGTGTTGGAGAAACACACGCTAAAGTTCAAGTGCATTAAATACATCCTCATTGCTTTCTCCAGCCAGCAGTCGTGTGATAATTGTACCTGCACAAAATGGCTCCCACATTAGTCAATAACAGAAATGCTAATGTGAACCAAAGCAAAACGGGGTCAACATGAACAACAAACTAACACTGCATCATTTCCACTTCAAACACCTCCTCTCAATCGGATAAGAAGTGATTGCTGCTGCAGCTCATCCATGACATGAATGATGGTTTTCCACGATTGGTTATTATCTTCTTCACTTGAATGATCCTATCAGAAGGCCAGATCAGGCGACAGGAGTTTTAGGGTTTATACTGGATTTTGTTGTTCCTCACGATCAGGGGAGGGGAATCTGGTTTGGACGCTCTGTGAGTCTCAACGTTTGGTGAAGATTATCCGTTCATGTCAGAGGCCTTTAAACTCCTGCATGGCTCACAGACTCATCCAGGACATCCTAAATATGCTAAACATGTTTGATATCCAGTACCTGGTTGTTTAAGGGGTCAAATCTGGAGAAGAAAAATCCAACTTTTTTTGCTCGCCATGATTAGGTTATCCAATCCAATAGTTTTAATCTGAACTGTTTCCTTTTGAACAAGTGGGCCCGGGATTTAAATTCAGAGGGGTACCGCAGCACTATTCATTTTAAATTATAGTCATGGTCTGTAGCTCGATGCTAGCTCATCGAATGGTGCTCACACTGGTAGCATGTTGTGTGACCCGTATTTTAGTATGTTGCTAACAACACACTAACGGTCGGGTTAATGCGCAGAATATATATTTTGAATATGCAGTAGGCAGTATGTGGTTTAGTGTGCATGTTTGAGATTAGACAGAAGAACGTTTAACATGACCCTACAGACTCCGAGACCTGCAACTCTCAACTGTGTCTTTGCAATCAGAAAATGTGATTCCATGAGTTGTGATATGTTGGTTCACAGCAGGCTGACTTACTTTTTACTTTGCATTAAGTTCCTAAATCCCTTCAGCGGTACCTGTTTTCTTCAAATTCTTCTTTCTCTGAACAGGCAGATTGCAATGTGTGCTTCTAAAATGTTGTAGAAAATCTGGTCCGAGCTCGGCTCAGAAGTATTTACCCAGTAGAGCAGTTCGGTCCAGCCCTCCATGGTGATACACTGGAAGACGGTGAGGATAGCAAACAGGATGTTGTCGAACTGTGTGATGCCGTAGTTTGGCCCCAGCCAGTACTGTCGACACGTGGTGCCCACCGGACACAGCCGAGCCGGGGCCTCCGTCCCACATGGGAACTCTTCTCTGATCTCACCTGGAAACAGATGATCGTTTTAAGGTATGTACAACCTAACATGATCATGAAACAGCTAAATAATTTGACCTGTGTAACTCTTGAAAACAGATGGCGTCCATCTTGAAAACTGAAAATGTTTTGTAGGTTAAATGAAAGGCATAAACTCAACCTCCATAAAAGGAAGGGTAAAATCATACAAATATAAGCAAGGACTCTGCAGAAACTGCCTTTCCCATTAACTAAAAACATGAGGGAACTCCTTCAATCAAAAAAAATCTAAAAAATGTTATTTTGTTGAATGTCCTTGCATTTCTTTTTAAGTATTGCAACTTTTTGGAGTCTATCTGGACCAGAACAGGATCCGCCGTCACTGGTGCAAACAGTTAGTCCCTGAACACACCATTGGTAAACACACACACGCTCCTTTACCTGTGTGATTGTCAAAGCACGTCGTGTGGAATTTGCCCATGTAGAACTCCAGGCCGATGATGGCAAACATGAGGATGGCGAAGAAAAGAAGCAGGCCGATCTGCAGCAGCGGGATCATGGCCTTCATGATGGATTTGAGCACCACCTGTAAGCCTGGAGGACACAGCGTACTTTTAATAATAATGCTGCAGCCAGTGGAGGAGACTGTGCGCTGTATTTTTAAGTTGAACTGAATCTGTTATCCCTCAGTAATGTCTGATAGAAAAGTCAAACAAAGCACCTATTTCACATTTATCAAATGCAACATCTTGGTGTAAACAACTCATGAAATGTTTTGGTTCTTTTCTTAAATGTATATGTACTGGAAAAGAACTTTATTTAGTTTTCAAAAAGGCAGCTGGATGACTTTTATGATGAGTAAGCATGGTGTGCCTGTTCAGCTCTGTAGTGGCGTCCGAGCTATTAATATCCCAGAAGTGGTGCTGGAACACTACTGACATTATAACATTTAAAAAAAAGGAGCAGAGAGAGCACAGAAGAACCACTTTTATTTCAACACTTTGGGTGCATAATGCAGAAAAAAAAAAAAAAACACAGAAGCTGCAGAAAAACTGGAACTGGAAACGCTCCACGTTGCTATTTTGATCCTGCAGCAGTAGTTAAAGCGGGTGAGATTTCTAACAAAGACACGGTTTGGGATTTGAAAAAAAATCGTTATTTTTTTTGTGAAGAGTGATGACTTACTGGGAATACCGGACACCAGTTTGAGGGGCCTCAACACTCGCACAGCCCTGAGGGTCCGCAGATCAAAATCTGAGCCCACAGTGGACAGGATCCTAAAAGGGGAGAGAGAAATGTGCACAGAAGTGTGCACAGACAATCAATATTTCAGCTAATCAAGCTTGTAGCTGTCAATCAGCCTCTCCTTGTTTCCCCCTCTCTCTCCTCCGTACACACACTTTTTTTTTTTTCTTCAAAAACACACTTAAACACAAACCAGTGCCAGGTCATTACAAGCGGGAGGGTGCGCACTGTCTGTATGTAAATCCTGTAAGAGCTGAGCTGATCGATGCAGCTGACAAGTGAAGTCGGACAGAGAGAGTGTATCAAGACGAGAAAGGGATGGGCTGAAGGGAGAGTGTTTTGTGTCGGGATGACAGAGGGACTACAAAATGAAAAAGGAGAGATGGACCAATGGGGAGGAGCGGGGGAGACAGGAGGGCCGAGAGAGAGAGAGAGAGCGAGTGGTGGCAGATTGTGAGAAGCAGAAATGCTGACTTGCTTGTTTCTGCTTATTTTCATTCTAGGTATGTTTGAAATGCTCCTCTTGAAGCTGTCACAAGAGTGCAGAGTGAACGTATAGTGGTGAGTGTTGTATCACCTGCATCAACGCTCATAGTCGGAATAATCTTATTTTAATAAAAAACTGTAAACACAGCATGTGTGTGTGTGTTTGAGTGTGTTTGAGTGTGTTTGAGTGTGTTCGCTCAAGAGGGTTAAGATGTTCCCTCGTCCCGCCAGACTTCCAGTCAGTCCCATCGTCTGACGCACACTGTGAATCATCCTCCCTCTCTCCGTCTTTCTCTTTCTCGCTGACACATTTCCACTCTCCTCTGTTCCACTAAGAGGCCCGGTGACACAGCAGAGCCTTAATCACAGGTTTGAAGTCAGCCGGCTTTGCTTGGAAACCTTCAGTATTGGCAGGTGGGGAGAGGTAACAGCAGCCCAGGATGTATGGGTGGAGAGTTCCTCCTCTATGGATGTATCCTGTATTACATTACCAGGAAGCCCCCCGCCCCCCACTGGGGTCCTTGTAATGACATTGTGAAATATCAAATGTCTGATCAGTTGCTGACTTGTAACTGAGACGTTCCCTGTTTTGGTCACGAGGATATAAACTGTACTTATACAGCTAAAATATTACAGCTTTATGAGCAACTCACTGAATGTTTTATTATGACTCATGCAAAGATATATTTTTGGAAAGAAGCCTTTCGGATACATGACGGTCAAATTAGAGCTAGACTGAAGGAAGTTTAATGTGTCAGTATAGCAAGAGAAAATGTGAAAACACATGTTAAAGGTCATTCAGTGTCTCCATGACAACAGTTTATATTTCACCTTTTGTAAAGAGTAACTTCGCCAACACTCAAAAGTACATTTTGTGAATTTTTCCTCACATTTTGAGCGACGTGGTTTTTGACGTTTAGATTTATTCTGTTTTTTAACGAATCTTTTCCAAACCTTAGAATACACATTAGTCCTTTTCAGACTGCTTTATTTTACAAAAATGACATAACTAAGCTCAGCCGTCATCACGTCTTTGTACATTCATATTGATTCCGCGTTGTCGTAAAATATTGTTGTCCCAGTGTGTGAGAGTCACGTCGCGTTTCAGCTCCACATAGAGGCTAACATACTGTACAATGTCATTATTTCAGCTAAGTCATTTAGTCGGTCCAAACTGCTGGCTTGTCAGTTTTCAGTTTCAGAAGAATTACAGGTGTTTTCTCATTAGATCCTGGAGTGGATTGAATATTTATGTTAAGCTTTGACACGATACTATCAGGATTAAAAATACGACAAAGAAAAGGTAAATCTGATTTTAGTGCAGGCTCATGTTGTCATTTTATACTTCAACACCTATCCGGTCATAACAAGTGCTGGGTTACATAATGACTGTTCCTCTGCGTCAAGGTTTCAAGTTTAGGCAGATAAAAGTCAATTATTTAGAAACATATGTGACACTGTTGTGTTGTATTTTCCTTCTAAAGTGAGGTGCTTCTCTTAATAACATCATATCTTAGGGAACGCTGTTTTCCAGGGAGGTCAGAGTGCAGCCTCAGCTACATGACATCACCTGCAAAGATTTCCTCAGTGAGACATTAACCAACAGAAGATGCCTAGCTGCACAGAACGATGCACTGTGCAAGGAAGACGGAGGGACATGAGAAGGGGACATTTCTGAGAAACGGTTAAAACTGAATTGGGATGGAATTTGATGCAGAGGAAAGTAGGATGAAAACAATCCGGCGCAGAGATCAGTTGAAAGATATAAATAAGGTGAGAGATAGCTAATGTTGGGATTCACAGTGTGAAGTTTAAAGCATTTTATCCATGCTATAAATAAAGGTGTATGGATGTGCATGCAGCACTTTAATGCTGCCGACAGCAGGAATCTTTCCTTCTACTGAAAAGTCTCACTTTGTGCCAATATGAGCTGTTACACACACACACACACACACACACACACACACACACACACACACACACACACACACACACACACACTCACACATCTGTTTGCATATCCAGGTGTGTACACGACAAAATGACAAATGAGATATATGTGCCGTTTGTCTCCGCGTTATTAGGGATGCAATGAACGCAGGGATCATTTAGTCGACTCTTTTTGCTGCAGTAACACATGACTATGTGCTCTATTTCTACGATGTGCTAAAACGATCGCTAGTAACAACGATGAAGATGATGATGGTCATGATGATGAAAGCATGATCTTAAAATAATTTGTTTTTTGTTGTTTTTTAAACAGCATCCCCTCCGTCACAAATAGTGTTGGGCCGACGAGGCAGTTCCTCATTCACACCGTCTCCACGGTTACTGGGCCCTTTCTCATTCATAAGTGTTTCCATGGCAACAGGGACCTTGGCTCATTGATAGAATCTCGGTATCACCTTGGTAACAGGGCCAAGGGAGGAGCCTGATTGATTTGTTGTTTTTTTTGCTTTCTTCTCCCTTTTCCTCTTTTAAATAAATGAACCACAAAAAAAAAACACACAAACAGACAAACACACATGTATGCACACACACATACACATAAAAAGACACACAAATGACACAACGCACGCACAAAGAAACACACACATCTGCAGAGAAAACAGGCGCTGGTTGGAGATCAAACATATTGAGTGGGAATGATTTTATTCGCTTATGCTTGCTGGAAAGTAGGTCATTTGGAACAACCAATGAAAAACAATTCCTCCCCTCGTCACGGCCAGATGTGCCGTCTTAAAACGTCTTAAACACCCAAAGTGAAAGTACACACACCTGAACAGGAGAGCACAAAAACACACAAGCTGCATGGGCTGTATATGCAGAGAAACAGTAATGATTAAAGAGAATCACATTAAGGATTATTGCTATAACACAATCTCCTCGTCGACCTCGTCTCACGGGACACCAGCACATTACACAAACAGGGTTTTTTTTTCTGCTCTCTCCGCCTGCTTTCTGCTGACTTCAGCTAAAATGTGGCTAATTATCTCCGTCCACATCACCGGGCCAAAACGCGCCGTCTCTTCTCCAAACTCCTCATTTATCCTCTCGCTGCTGTCCTCTATCACCATGATCTCACCATTTTAAAATTGAATGTGTGAAGCATGCTCGTAAAACATTTCCTCATTCTGAATTAAAACCCCGACCTTTGCCAGAACAGTTAAAGAAAATGTCCACACACGGCTCGTTTGCTTATCCAGTACACCTCCAGATAGCGACACAACTAAAGGAAACACATCCCTACACTAGTGGTCCCCAAATATTTTCTGCAAGCCCCCTCTTCACCTCGCCGTACACATCAACACACAAACATTCAACGACACACTAAATAACACTTTTAGCACAACACACACCGTGGTCTCTCTTCATTACTCAGGATGGGGATCAATCAATCAATCAATACCGCTATTGACACTTATTTTATGTGGTGGAAAGATGAGATGACAATATGTTTTAACAGAACTTGTATATCTATTTTACATTTCTGGGAAAACCCTGAAAAATGGCGCTTTTTACATTTTTTTTTAAACGTGTTAGTTTTGTTCAGTTTCTTGCTTCTGTCAGGTATTTTGCATCGTCTGAGGAAGCTGCAAACTGCATCATTTTTCATTAAATAAATCTGATTGGTTGAAAAGAATCAGTTAGATATCTATTCGTAGCTGTGGCGTTTGGTGTAGAATCAGCTTTAGGTTTACCTGGAAGGCCTCCAGCTAAGTTTGGGAATCGCTACCATAGACCAATAAATACAAAAATATTTTTATCTGAATGTGAAGACTGGTAAGAGTTTCATGAATTATTCACCGTAACCTCCAAATTAATTTAAAACAGCGAGACAGATTTAAAGAAATTCAGATTTTCTAATTTTTCTCCTTGTTGTTATTTCCCTATTAATAAAATGTTATTAAATTTCAGTATCCGTTCATCACCAGGTCACTTTTTCTTTCCGCCTTTCTTTTCAACTTTCCTGTACCAGACGTCTCCAATCAAAGAAGCTCAACAAGGAGAACAACAAGAAGGAGCAGAGTGAGCCAAGACCGGCTGTAAACTAAGTGTAATTGGACTAGTAATCAATAGTGGGCATAAAAAACAACTAGCTTATTCCCAGAGCCAAATCACACACACAATTTACTACAAGGGACAGGTCAACAACGCACACACACTCGGGCGCAGACACACAAGCTGCTGACGTCCGACGAGGTCGTGGAGTGAACGGCTAATCCATTCAGACATGCTAAGTGCCATTTGTGTGTTTGTCTATGTGTGTGTGTGCGCTGCTAAAGCGGAGCGCGCTACGAGCATCGAGGAGGAAATGGAAAGGAATGTTTGAAGTGGAAATGTGTGCGTGTGTGCATGCATTTGGTCAGTGTGTTATCAAAGGTTTGGGGGCCAGAGGTGGGCAGAAAGGCCACGTAGCCTTTCATCTTCAAAAGAGCTGCACTGCTAAAAAAAAAACAACCCCCGTTCATAGAGAGCACAACAAAGAGTGTGTGTGTAGTGTGTGTGTGTGTGTGTGTGTGTGTGTGTGTGTGTGTGTGTGTGTGTGTGTGTGTGTGTGTAAAATGTATTGACTTCACGTGCATAATGTATCCCGGGAATACACAGTGCCGTAAAGTGCTGCAGCCTATTATCTGTCTGTAGATCTCACTGAAGCTTCCTGATGTCCTGCAGAATCCTGAAGACGCAGATGTTTGACAGAGATGTGAATTGACCTCCTTTAAGCGTTAAAGTGCAAGGTCTACATAAAGGGTGTGTTCAACAAAAACACAAATTCCTCATGTGTAAACCTATTTGGCACTAATCCTGATTCTGATTCAGATTACGGACACAGGCCCATAATGCCCTTGGCTAAACGAGACACTGATGCTTGGCTTGGAGGACTCTC
Source organism: Labrus mixtus (assembly GCF_963584025.1). Lineage (NCBI taxonomy): Eukaryota > Metazoa > Chordata > Actinopteri > Labriformes > Labridae > Labrus > Labrus mixtus. Next base: position 8,316,444 of record NC_083631.1, on the reverse strand, counting down.
TGCTTCCTGCTCTCCATCTCACCACCTCCTGCTGTCTCTCTCTCTCTCTCTACACTCATCTTCTCACTCCTCCTCCTCTCTCCTCTCCTCTCGTACAGTCACTGTTTGTGCCACGCTGAGACGAGCTTGGCTTCATGATTGCTCTTATTAAAGCATAAGGACTGACTGCCAGACTGTGCTGCTCACTCACTCCTCATGTGTGTGTGTGTGTGTGTGTGAGTGAGTGTGTGTGTTTAGAAGAGAGAGAGGGAGCGAGGGAGAGAGGGTGGGCTTTGTTTGTTGCTTTGTCAGCAAAGATGTGAACAGTTTATGTAACCCATACAGCTCTCC